>NW_025334123.1:0-300000 GCF_014858855.1 Bufo gargarizans | reverse complement strand
TGTCAAACTGATTGGGTTAAAATGGCAGACTTGACCTGCTAAAAGGAGGGTGATGCTTGAAATCATTGTTCTTCCATTGTTAACCATGGTGACCTGCAAAGAAACGCGTGCAGCCATCATTGATTTGCATAAAAATGGCTTCACAGGAAAGGATATTATGGCTACTAAGATTGCACCTCAATCAACAATTTATAGGATCATCAAGAACTTCAAGGAAAGAGGTTTAATTCTTGTTAAGAAGGCTTTAGGGCATCCAAGAAAGTCCAGCAAGCGCCAGGAATCGTCTCCTAAAGAGGATTCAGCTGCGGGATCGGAGTGCCACCAGTGCAGAGCTTGCTCAGGAATGGCAGCAGGCAGGTGTGAGCGCATCTGCACGCACAGTGAGGCAAATACTTTTGGAAGATGGCCTGGTGTCAAGAAGGGCAGCAAAGAAGCCACTTCTCTCCCAAATAAACATCAGGGACAGATTGATCTTCTGCAGAAAATATGGTGAATGGACTGCTGAGGACTGGGGCAAAGTCATATTGTCACGGCTGAGGATGGGGAAAACCCTCAGCCGTGCCGTGCCAGAAGATGGTAGGTCGCTACTTGGCCAGGACCACAGAAATAGGGAGCAGGTCACCTCTTAATCGCATCCCTAATCTGACCCTGACTCCTAGCTGTATGAGCCGACCCTGATGGTAGGAGGGCTCATACTCTGGAACCTTGAAGTCCCTGCTAGCCCTCAGGGTGGCCCTAAACTAGGAGCAGGGATAAGACGACCTGTTCCTTCTGGATACGGAGGAACAGGAGTCTTACTGGCCAAAAGCAAGGAAAAGGGGAACACAAACAGACCTATGGATATGGCAGGTGAACTGCACTAGTTCCACCTACCTGCCACAGCCTTGCTGACTGGATCCCTGTGCTGACAAGCTGATGTCCACACAATACTAAATGAACACAGCAAACACACATCCACACACAGCAACCCCGATCCATAGCTGCACCAAATTACAAAAGGAAAACATCAACTGCACATCACATATAACATACACTTATGACCACAAGGGTGGCCCCCACTGGCAGATGGTGAATTACCAGGAGGATGTCTCCAGCAAAGCATGGTTGAAGAACCCCTCAGCTTCAGGTCTCTAAAGAGGCTTTAAAGCCCAAAGTGGCCACACCCACACAGACACACACAGGAAAGTGAATTAACCCTTCCAACACCAACCAGGGAAGTAAAACCACTTAAAGGGGAAAGTGCACACATAACATACAGGGAGTGCAGAATTATTAGGCAAATGAGTATTTTGACCACATCATCCTCTTTATGCATGTTGTCTTACTCCAAGCTGTATAGGCTCGAAAGCCTACTACCAATTAAGCATATTAGGTGATGTGCATCTCTGTAATGAGAAGGGGTGTGGTCTAATGACATCAACACCCTACATCAGGTGTGCATAATTATTAGGCAACTTCCTTTCCTTTGGCAAAATGGGTCAAAAGAAGGACTTGACAGGCTCAGAAAAGTCAAAAATAGTGAGATATCTTGCAGAGGGATGCAGCACTCTTAAAATTGCAAAGCTTCTGAAGCGTGATCATCGAACAATAAAGCGTTTCATTCAAAATAGTCAACCGGGTCGCAAGAAGCGCGTGGAAAAACCAAGGCGCAAAATAACTGCCCATGAACTGAGAAAAGTCAAGCGTGCAGCTGCCAAGATGCCACTTGCCACCAGTTTGGCCATATTTCAGAGCTGCAACATCACTGGAGTGCCCAAAAGCACAAGGTGTGCAATACTCAGAGACATGGCCATGGTAAGAAAGGCTGAAAGACGACCACCACTGAACAAGACACACAAGCTGAAACGTCAAGACTGGGCCAAGAAATATCTCAAGACTGATTTTTTCCAAGGTTTTATGGACTGATGAAATGAGAGTGAGTCTTGATGGGCCAGATGGATGGGCCCGTGGCTGGATTGGTAAAGGGCAGAGAGCTCCAATCCGACTCAGACGCCAGCAAGGTGGAGGTGGAGTACTGGTTTGGGCTGGTATCATCAAAGATGAGCTTGTGGGGCCTTTTCGGGTTGAGGATGGAGTCAAGCTCAACTCCCAGTCCTACTGCCAGTTTCTGGAAGACACCTTCTTCAAGCAGTGGTACAGGAAGAAGTCTGCATCCTTCAAGAAAAACATAATTTTCATGCAGGACAATGCTCCATCACACGCGTCCAAGTACTCCACAGCGTGGCTGGCAAGAAAGGGTATAAAAGAAGAAAATCTAATGACATGGCCTCCTTGTTCACCTGATCTGAACCCCATTGAGAACCTGTGGTCCATCATCAAATGTGAGATTTACAAGGAGGGAAAACAGTACACCTCTCTGAACAGTGTCTGGGAGGCTGTGGTTGCTGCTGCACGCAATGTTGATGGTGAACAGATCAAAACACTGACAGAATCCATGGATGGCATGCTTTTGAGTGTCCTTGCAAAGAAAGGTGGCTATATTGGTCACTGATTTGTTTTTGTTTTGTTTTTGAATGTCAGAAATGTATATTTGTGAATGTTGAGCTGTTATATTGGTTTCACTGGTAAAAATAAATAATTGAAATGGGTATATATTTGTTTTTTTTAAGTTGCCTAATAATTATGCACAGTAATAGTCACCTGCACACACAGATATCCCCCTAAAATAGCTAAAACTAAAAACAAACTAAAAACTACTTCCAAAAATATTCAGCTTTGATATTAATGAGTTTTTGGGGTTCATTGAGAACATGGTTGTTGTTCAATAATAAACTGAATCCTCAAAAATACAACTTGCCTAATAATTCTGCACTCCCTGTATAACACCCCCTGCACACCGATAAAAGGCACACCTATAAAGAGAGGTTGCCAGGTGCAACCGCATGCACATTGCAGCAAGCTGCCTAGCACCAGCTCAGGCTGCTATACTGCGACATACAAAATAACATGTTGCCAGCAGCAACCACAAGTGAGGCAACATACTAGCGGCCCTCACCTGTGGTTGAACAACGAAACCAAACCGCCGGCAACAGCATGCGGTTCAGGAGTCACGACCATGATCATGGTCGTGACACATATTCTCCGATTAAGCCTCTTTACGATTGTTTGGGGCATCAGGAAAAAGGCTTGTCCGGAGAAGAAAAGGTGAGCGCTACCAAAACACCCTCCAACAGCAACTTCTTCCAACAATCAAACAACAGTTTGGTGAAGAACAATGCATTTTCCAGCACGATGGAGCACCGTGCCATAAGGCAAAAGTGATAACTAAGTGGCTCGGGGACCAAAACGTTGATATTTTGGGTCCATGGCCTGGAAACTCCCCAGATCTTAATCCCATTGAGAACTTGTGGTCAATCCTCAAGAGGCGGGTGGACAAACAAAAACCCACTAATTCTGACAAACTCCAAGAAGTGATTATGAAAGAATGGGTTGCTATCAGTCAGGAATTGGCCCAGAAGTTGATTGAGAGCATGCCCAGTTGAATTTCAGAGATCCTGAAAAAGAAGGGCCAACACTGCAAATACTGACTCTTTGCATAAATGTCATGTAATTGTCGATAAAAGCCTTTGAAACGTATGAAGTGCGTGTAATTATATTTCACTACATCACAGAAACAACTGAAACAAAGATCTAAAAGCAGTTTAGCAGCATACTTTGCGAAAACTAATATTTGTGTCATTCTCAAAACTTTTGGCCACGACTGTACACTAAGGCCTCGTTCACATTTCTGTTTTTTACTGATGTGTGCTGTCCGCATTCACCAATTGATTTTAATATGTTTGTTCACATATCAGTATTTTTTTTACTGACTATGGAAAAAATCACTGAGACATGCACTACTTTGGTTCGTAATGCGTACCAAACATGCCCATTGAATTCTATGGGTCCGTGAAAAGTTAGTGACACAAAATGGATGGCTTCCGTGTTTTAGCCCACTGGTAGGAGATGCTCTGGAAATTCATTTTCAACTGAGCAGTGTCTGAGATGTTATGGAAACCTGGTGTAAAACTGTGTGCATTTCAAGACTGAATGACCTGCAAGCTTTTATTGGCCAATAATGGTTATGTGACAATGTGTATAGCAGTTAGTATATGAGTCATAGACCTGCGATATTCTATTGGCTAATATGGGTCATGTGATGGTGTCATATTTGCATTTTTGGGGTAAATATCTCAAGAACCATACATCCTAGAGAGCTGAAACATGGTCTAAAACCTTTCTTGATGCACCTATGGGCCAAATTTGGTGCAGATTGATCCAGTTGTTTGGCCATGCATAAAGAACAGACAGAAAACAGACAGACAGAAATTCATTTTTATATACGGTATATAAGAGATAATTCAGGCATTTGGGGACATGGTGATGCCTATGATGTGCCTGCTGTATTATAATGTATAATACAGCAGCCCCCTGGCCATAATGACCATGGTCATGTAACCACTCAGATGCCGCGGTCAATAGTGATTGTGCCATCTTTGGAGCCTGCTCCTTCTGCCTTCCAATCGGAGCCCCTGCAGTGAAATCCATTATCATGACAGCATGGAGTCTGCTGAAGATTTCCAGGACTGTCATGGTAATCTGCCCGAGTAGCAGAATCCCATTCACCATAATAGTTCTCTATTATGTTGTATGGAACAAGGGATCAAAATATCTCAAGTTGTAGACCCCCTAAGGGGCTAAAAGTTATTATGTATATAAAAAATTCAAATCAACCCCCAATTTTACATATAAAAATAAACAATAAACAAACATAAACAATAAAAAACAGGTATTGCCTGAAAATATCTGAACTACTAATATAGGCCTCATGCACACGACAGTATTTTTTCACGGTCCGCAAAAACGGGGTCCGTAGGTCCGTGATCCGTGACCGTTTTTTCGTCCGTGGGTCTTCCTTGATTTTTGGAGGATCCACGCCTGGCCGTGCGGAGCCAAACGGATCCGTCCTGAATTACAATGCAAGTCAATGGGGACGGATCCGTTTGACGTTGACACAATATGGTGCAATTGCAAACGGATCCGTCCCCATTGACTTTCAATGTAAAGTCAGGAGTCCCTTTACTTTCACACTTGCGTTCAGAGCGTTTGAAAATTGAGCCACAGTGTGTCATCTTCAAACGGATCCGTCCCCATTGACTTACATTGTAAGTCTGCAAGCAGCGTTCAGGTGTCCGCCTGCTGAGCGGAGCGGAGGCTGAACACTGCCAGACTGATGCATTCTGAGCGGATCCGTGTCCACTCAGAATGCATTAGGGCTGGACGGATCCGTTCGGGGCCGCTTGTGAGCCCCTTCAAACGGAGCTCACAAGCGGACACTCGAACATTTTAACTTGAAGCGTCCCAATCACCATGGGAACGCCTCTATGTTAGAATATACTGTCGGATATGAGCTACATCGTGAAACTCAGATCCGACAGTATATTCTAACACAGAGGCGTTCCCATGGTGATAGGGACGCTTCAGGTTAGAATATACTAAAAAACTGTGTACATGACTGCCCCCTGCTGCCTGGCAGGTGCTGCCAGGCAGCAGGGGGCAGAACCCCCCCCCCCTGTTTTTAACTCATTGGTGGCCAGTGCCCCCCCCCTCCCTCCCCTGTAGTTAACTGGTTGGTGGCCAGTGTGCGCCCCCTCCCCTCCCTCCCTCTATTGAAATAATAGCATTGGTGGCAGTGTGCGCCCCCCCCCCTCCCTCCCTCCATTGTAATAATAGCATTGGTGGCAGTGTGTGCCCCCCCCCCCGCCCCCCTCCCTCTATTGTAATAATAGCATTGGTGGCAGTGTGTGCCCCCCCCCCCTCCCTCTGTTGCATTAATATTGGTGGCAGTGTGTGTTTTTTACCCTGTCCTGAGCCCTGTTAGTTAGGTGGGCAGAGGCGGCAGCCATTTTATGCAAGCTCAGTGCACCAGCACTGCATCTGAGCTTTTGTGACATTGAAATCCAATCTTGGAAAACTGCACTAATAATCTGGTTGTTAAAAATCACCCTTTTTTGGCAATATACATCATCTGGTGCTTTTTCAGGATTAGTCAGTGTGCAATTTAAGCTAGAAATACAGCCATAATTTTCTGGGTTTTTTTAAAACACACTTTTTTGGCAAAATGCTCTATTTTACATCCCTAGCTGCATCTGGATATGTGAAATTCAACCATTATATACAGCTTTCATATTCTGTTAGTAAAAAAAAAAAAAAAACTTTTTTGCCAATATACAACATTTAGATTAGTCAGTGTGCAATTTAAGCTAGAAATACAGCCATAATTTTCTGGGTTTTTAAAAACACCCTTTTTATTTGCCAAAATCAACTATTTTACAGATCTGCAAGTATTGAAATTTAAGTTTAATATATACAGCTTTCATATTCTGTTAGTAAAATACCCCGACTATGTTGGCAATATACAGCATCTGGATTAGTCAGTGTGCAATTTAAGCTAGAAATACAGCCATAATTTTCATGGGTTTTTAAAAACACACTTTTTTGCCAAAATACACCATTTTACAGCCCTTGCAGCATCAGCACGTGCAAAATTCCAGGGTTATATATTGCTGTCATATTCAGTTATTAAACAAACACACGTTTGGGCAAAAAAATATTATTTGGCAGCCTTTGCTGCAGATGTCATTGTGAGATACCCTCTTTATATACAGGGGTTCTATTCCGGTATTTGAAATACAGCCATTTTGGGCAAACAAATTTAATTGAGGCCTAGTCTGGATCAGGGCATGTGAGATATAACCTTTATACAGGGTTTCTATTCAGTTATTTGAAATACAGTCATTTTGGGTTCAAATCTTTAATTGCAGCCTAGTGTGGGTCAGGGCGTGAGAGATACACCCTTTATATACAGGGTTATATTCTTCTATTCATAAAACACCCTTTTTGGGGCAAAATACACAATATTTCCACCCTTGCAGCATCAAGACGTTTGAAATTCCAGGGTTATATACTGCTGTCATATTCAGTTATTAAAAAAACACCCGTTTGGGCAAAAAAAGTTTATTTGGCAGCCTTTGCTGCAGATGTCATTGTGAGATACACCCTTTAAATACAGGGATTATATTCAGTTATTTGAAATACAGCCATTTTGGGCACAAATCTTTAATTGCAGCCTAGTGTGGGCCAGGGCGTGTGAGATACACCTTTTATATACAGGGGTTATATTCAGTTATTTAAAAAACAGCCATTTTGGGCACAAATCTTTAAATGCGGCCTAGTGTGGGTCAGGGCGTATGAGATACACCCTTTAAATACAGGGGTTATATTCAGTTATTTGAAATACAGCCATTTTGTGCACAAATCTTTAACTGCGGCCTAGTGTGGGTCAGGGTGTGTGAGATACACCCTTTATATGCAGGGGTTCTATTCAGGTATTTGAAATACAGCCATTTTTGGCAAACAAATTTAATTGAGGCCTAGTCTGGATCAGGGCGTGTGAGATACACCCATTATATACAGGAGTTCTATTCAGGTGTTTGAAATACAGCCATTTTGGGCAAACTAATTTAATTGAGGCCTAGTATGGTTCAGGGCGTGTGAGATACACCCTGTACATACTGTCGTTCTATTCTACTATTAATTAAACACCCATTTAGGGCAAGATCCTAAATTCGAGAAATATGAGGAGAGCGTCAGATAAGGGACGTGGCCCAGGTCGTGGTGCTGCTGGTGGAGCTCCTGTTGCAGGGAGAGGACGTGGTCGATCTGTGCCAGCTACACGCACAAGTGAAACCCCTTCCTCAGGTGCGAGTAGGCGACAGAACCTGCAACGGTATTTGGTCGGCTCTAATGCGGCTCTACAAATGGTGAGGCCTGAACAAGTACACCTTGCAGTACCTCTCACCCCCTTGCAAATCAGCCAAGCAGTCTGAGCTCCAAGTCATGCAGCAGTCTCTTACGCTTTTTGATGACTCTGTTAGCAGGGTTTCCCAGGGCCATCCACCTAGCCCTGCCCCAGAAGTGGAAGAGATTGAGTGCACCGATGCCCAACCACTTATCTTTCAAGATTAGTTCATGGGCAGACCATCACAGCACGTCTCGGATGATGATGAAACACAGGTGCCAACTGCTGGGGCTTTCGAAAGTATGCAGACCGACAAGGAGGGCAGGGGTGAAGACTGGGTGGAAGATGATGTTGAGGACGATGAGGTCCATGGAATCAAGGTCATGCGAGTGACCGATGAACCACCAGCCCAGCAGAAGAGGAAGCAGGGTGCAAAAGCGGAGCGGCCGTCCTCTAGACAGTATGCCTGCTACTGCCCACCGCAGCAAGGGACCAAGCACACCAAAGCCAGCTCCAAGGAGCTCCCTGCCATGGCAGTATTTTAGACAATATGCTGACGACAAGACACGAGTGGTTTGCACGCTGTGCAATCAGAGCCTGAAGCGAGGCATAAACGTTTTCAACCTGAGCACAACCTGCATGACCAGGCATTTAAGTGCTAAGCACGAGCTGCAGTGGAGCAGACACCTCTTAAACCAAGAAAGGTCTCTGGCTCCTCCTGCTTCCTCTTCTGCTGCAGTCTTAGCCTCTTCATCCACCTCTGGAGTGACAGTGCCACCTGCCACCCCGCAAACAGAGGATCTGCCAGCAACACTACCACCTGGGTCACCAAGCCTCTCCACAATGTCCCACGGAAGCATTCAGCTCTCCATCTCCCAAACACTGGAGAGGAAGAGGAAGTACCCTCTAAAAATAAAAAAAAATTGTCAGTTTTATTTTCTGGTGAAATTCACAAATTTTTGGGTGTGATGTACCACTGCTATACCTATTAGACTGGTAAAAAAAATAATAATAATTTGTCAGTTACATTTTCTGGTTAAATTCATCAATTTTTGGGTGTGAAGTACCACTGCTATACCTAGTAGACAGTTAAAAAAAAATATATAATAATTGTCAGTTACATTTTCGGATGAAATTCACAAATATTTGGGTGTAATATACCCCTCCTCTCCCTAGTTGACAGCTTAATAAATTTCAACAATTTTTCTTTTACATTTTCGGGTGACAATAAACAAAATTTTTTCGGCATAGACCCCTGCTCTACCAAGTAGACAGGTTAATACATTTCTGTAATTTTTCTGTTACATTCTTGGGTTGACATTTTACAATAAAAATTCTGAAATTCTTCTTTAATTGAGGCGCACCACCTCCTTTCATTCACTGCTTAAACTTTAACAAGTTGTACCACATTTGCGCTTCAATAATTTGTCCCACATTTCCGCTTTACTCATTTGGCCAACATTTGCGCTTCAATAATTTGTCCCACATTTCTGCCTTACTCATTTGGCCCACATTTGCGCTTCAATAATGTGTCCATCATTTCCGCTTTACTCTTTTGGCCCACATTTGTGCTTCAATAATGGGTCCCAGATTTCCGCTTTACTCTTTTGGCCCACATTAGCACTTCAATAATGTGTCCAATATTTCCGCTTTACTCTTTTGGCCCACATTTGCGCTTCAATAATGTGTCCAATATTTCCGCTTTACTCTTTTGGCTCACATTTGCACTTCAATAATGTGTCCCACATTTCCGCTTTACTGTTTTGGCCCACATTTACGCTTCAATAATGTGTCCCACATTTCTGCTTTACTGTTTTGGCCCACATTTGTGCTTCAATAATGTGTCCCACATTTCTGCTTTACTGTTTTGGCCCACATTTGCGCTTCAATAATGTGTCCCACATGTCCGCTTTACTGTTTTGGCCCACATTTGCGCTTTAATAATGTGTCCCACATTTCCACTTTACTCTTTTGGCCAACATTTGCACTTCAATAATGTGTCCCACATTTCCGCTTTACTGTTTTGGCCCACATTTGCACTTCAATAATGTGTCCCACAATTCCGCTTTACTCTTTTGGACCACATTTGCACTTCTGTAATTTGTCCCACATTTGCGCCTTAATAACTTTTCCAATATTTTCGCTCAATCCAAAACATTTTTAATAAATTTATCTCTTAAATTTGGTCTCTTTTTCTCACGCTCTCCCTCTCCGGCGTGGAACCCTGATTCGCCGATAACCGTGATCAACATGGTAGGCTCAGAAAAGAACATCGAAAGTTGATAGAGAAGATATCCAAATGGATGGTGGATGTCACTGGGGCACCTCTACATAGGTGACAGGAACATAAATTTAAAAAAATTGTCAAATACATTGTCAGATGATATTTTTAAAATTTTGCAGGATAGAAACCCCTGCTCTGCATAGTTGACAGGGAAAAAAATTTAAGAAATTCTTCATTAATTGATACGCGACACATCCTTTCATTCAATGTTTGAACTTTAAAAGGTTGCCCCAATTTTACGCTTTAATACTTTGTCCCATATTTCCGCTCTATAATTTAAAAAAAATGTGGTCTCTTGGATGTGGTCTCTCTTTCTCACGCTCCCTCTCCGGGCTGGAACCCTGATGCCCCACCACCCGTGATCACCATGGTAGGCGCATAAAAGAACATCGAAATTTGATAGAGCAGATATTAAATTGGATCGTGAACATCACGGGGACGTGCGACATGGTGGGGCAGTAAATATGCACACGCCTACACAAACTGACTGACAGGGGTCAGCCTCTGCAACTTCTGGGTCTCCAAATTAGGCACATGGCCTGAGCTTGCCCTTTACCCCTTGGAGGCGCTGGCCTGCCCTGCAGCCATTGCATTGTCTGAACATGTGTTTAGCACGACTGGAGGGGTTTATCACAGGTTATATTTCCCAATGTTTTGGGGTGTACCCTAATTTAAAAAAATAAAAATTAATTTAAAACCAAAAAGCAGTGTAGACTACCTCCTCCTCCACCGCCTTTTCCACCTACACCGCCATTATTCGAGGTAGATGTCACCTATTTAGAGGGTTGCACATATTGGCAAGTTTTGCCCCTTCCAGCAAAAGCTAGTTTGGACCAAATGCTGAAGCCCCATTTTTTAAATCTGACATTTGTAATTTTATGTGGTAATAATAACTTTGGAATGATTTCACTTAACCAAGCAATTCTGAGGCTGCTTTCTCGTGACACCTCATACTTCATTTTAGTGGTACATTTGGCTTGATATGTTATATCTTTCTATATTGAAAAAAAAAACATCCAAAATGTATAAGAACAAATTTGGAAAGATTATAAATGGACATGGCACCTGAAAAGCATTCTAGCAAAATGTGCTCTCCATGTGGTATATATATTCTACAGTTTGATACAATTATGACAGTGCCAAATTTATATATATATTTTTCTCATGTTTTACCACTTTTGCATCATAAAATCACTTTTTTTTTAAATCTTTATTTTTTTTTCCATTGCCATATATAAGACCCTTTTTATTTTTTCCATCAATGTAACTGTGTGAAGGCTTGTTTTTTGCAGGACATACTGTAGTTTTTACTGGTACCATTTTGGGGTACATGCCGTATGACTTTTTAATCGCTTTTTATTTAATTTTTTGGGGGGTGGTGAGGTGACAAAAACAACATTTCCGTCATTGTTTTTTATGGCATTCACCACATGGGCTATGTAGCATAATACTTTTTGTAGACTAGGTCATTATGGACAGTGCAATACCAATTATGTGTAGTTTGTTTTTTTAACCAATTAAAATGAGCGGATATTTTACATTTCTTTTACTGTATTTTACACATTTATTTACACTTTTTTGAAAATCCAGAGTGGTCTGATGGCTTGTACAATACCCTGCAATACACATCTATAGTTTTACACTGACATTTCCCCTGATCAGACCCTGCCTCTGGTAGGGCATGGCAGGCTTTGGTATCTGGCAGCCTGGAGGCCTTTGTAAGTCCAGCTGTAATGGAAACTATTGGGACCCTGTTAATGTATCACAGTGTCCTGATGGAAATATGTGGCAGAAGGAGGAGATTGCAGTCAGTGGGGGAGATCAGAGAAAGCAGGGGAGCATATGAGGAAAACAGGGGAGGATCGGAGGCAGCAAGCAAACATTGGAGGCAGCAATAGGGGCATCGGGGGCATTACCTGATGGAGAGGAGGAACAGCAGTGACAGCAGGGGGCACACTGAAGGCAGCAAGGAGCCTGGAGGAGCCACCAGTAGGTATGGAAAAGGCAGCAGGGGATATGGTTACAGGTTTTTATCTTCACTGAGGAGATCAGAGCCTATAACCAGCTTTGTTACACTGAAATATACTCTGTTTGGCTAGTCTTCACAGACTAACCTATCAGAGCTATCAACCATGAGAGCGTAGACTCAGGGGCTGTTAACAGTTCAGGCATACGGTTACACTCAAGCTTCAGGACGTGATGACGTGAGGACGTCACGTCACGCCCTCCCGCCCCCTCCCCACCGCCTGGATGCCCGGCTGAAGCGCTGCTGTCGGCGTCTTCCATCTCCTCCTGCCTGCCTCTTGGGTTGGAGTCTTTTCCTGGGTCGGCGCGCACGCCGCGGGCTAGAATGGCCTGAGCAGCGGTGAAGATCTTGCCTCTGCTTTCTCCCGCTCGGCTGCTCTGATGAGCCACGGATGCCGGCGTCCCTCGTCTGTTTCTGCTCTTGCTATCTCCGGGCTCGTGAGCCGTGACCATGGGCGCAATGGATGGAGTGGCGGCGGTGATCCGGCATTAGCCTTTTTTCCTTGGCTTCTCCTGCGGAGCACTTTTGTCTGAGTGTGTTCCTGTGGTCGGCGCTGTGTGTGGGGAAGATCACTGCTACTATATGCTCCTGCTGTAGAAGGTCCCTATGCCGCTGTGACATCAGGGGGTGGAAATGGCACTTTAGATGTTCTGATGTTCTGGATTCCTCCGTTTGGTGCCTATCTGATGCCCTCAACATCCGTTTGAAGTCGGCGATCTTCAAGAGGAACTTTCCTATCCCCTCCCTGTGGGTGCCTGGGCATCATCATCCTGGGGGTGAAGATTGGTGAGATCGATCCTTTATTCTCCACTTTTTCTGTAATATGAACTAACTGATTAATGCAACTGAGCACTAGTTATCGGCTTATTTATTAGCTAACCCGCTAACCTACTACTAACTGTTCCCATGCTAACATGCTGCCCTAGCTACTATGAGTGACTACATGAAGAAGATGTGACTATATACAGTGTCTTATTAATATACTCGTTTAGCTATCGCATTTGAAGATATACCGGAATATCGCTGATTGGCGAGCTCTATGTGAAAAACCGGGCCATATGATATATGGTTAAGATTCTAGAGGTTCAAGAAGCAAGGGTTGAGCTAAGAGAGAACTGAGTCTTTTTTTGCTGTATCCTGGTATCCTGGTGCTCGGGAGTGAAGCGGGAAGAAGAGAGGAGAAGAGGATCAGGAGTTGAACTTGGTCTATCCCCGCTTTTTTTGGACTGTAAGAGCGCGAGGGGGTGGTAGTTTGACATTGTATTTGTATTTTACTGCGGTGGCTTGGTGGAGTGCTTGAACTGCGTCTTCCCTGGCGCTACTTTCTGGGGAGGTCGCAGAAATGCCCCCAAAGGGAGTAAACAGAAAATCAGTAGGTACCTCCTCGCCGGGAGGAGGGAAGTGTAGCACTACCGTAACCGGTTTAGAAAAATAGCTTAAATCCCCACCAAAATTAAAGAGCTCGTTACGGGCGAATAAGGAAAGCCAGAAGGAAGTGGGGGACCCACCGGTCTGTGTGGACCAGGGGGGGAGGGACAGGAGGTTGGGTAGCGGAGAAGGGATGGAGGAGAGAATAAATATAGTAGATGGGAAGTTGTTAGAAATTTTGGAAGCGGTGCAAAAATCTAATCATAGTTTAGAGGAGCTGACCCTCAAGATTGCGTCAGTACAGGTGGATCTCTCCTTCATAAAGGAGGATATGAATAGAGTCAGGGACAAGGTTAAGGAGCTGCAAATATCTGCGGGAAGTATGAAAAAGGATCTAGAAGGAGTCAAAAAAAGAGTGGAAAGGATGGATGGGGAAAAAAAGACCCTTCTAGATAGAATTACTACAATGGAAGACTTGTCTAGAAGATCAAATATTAGGTTAGTGGGATTCCCTGAGGGGGTGGAGGGAGAGGACCCAACAGGGTTTATTCATCAGTGGCTACAGGATACTTTTAAAAATGAGGGTTTATCTCAATGGTTTGTAATAGAAAGAGCACATAGAATACCGGGGAGACCCCCCCCCCCCAAAAAGGGAGCCCACCTAGGGCAATTCTGGCCAGAATACAAAGCAGCAGGGACAGAGATGCAATAATGAAAAATAAAAGAAAGATGCAACAAATTGAGTTTAATGGAAATAATATTGAGATATATCCAGACTATTCCAGAGCAACACAGGTAAAAAGGCTTGAGTTCAAAGAAGTTAAGAAGAGATTAGCGGCAGCTCAGATACAATATGCCCTGATATACCCTACTAAACTTTGCGTTATATATCGCGACCAGGTTAGTTTTTTGGGGTCTCCGGAGGAGGCAGTGGAGTGGTTAGATGCCAAAGGTATAGGAACATGAAAGAAAAGGAATAAGTAGGGTGCCGGATGGGTTATGGGGAGGAAGGGTTAGGGCAGGAAGGGGCTGACTGTAAGAGGTGGGAGAAATGCTCTATTTCTACCGACCAGATGGGGGGGGGGGGATTGGACAAGGGGGGGGGCAAGGGAGAGGGAAAGGGAGGGAAGGAGGATGGGTAATGGGATGGAATGGTTGTCCTGTGGGGCTTGGTGATGATGAAAAACAAGAATTCAAGGGTGGGAGGTACTCATGAGTAGGATAATTACATGGAACGTACGTGGACTGGGAGATAAAGTCAAAAGAGTTATGATGTTTGATATGGTTACTAGACATCTCCCGGCCATTGTGGGACTAACGGAGACACACAATACAAAGGATAAGATAAACTTACTTATGAGGAAATGGGCAAAGTATCAATATCATTCATGCTTTTCTACCTATTCATGTGGCGTCAGTGTATATATTCATCATAAAGTTGATTACCTCCCACTAGACCAGAAGATTGGTGATAGGGGAAGATATGTATTCCTCCCCTGTCAATGGAATGGCATAGTCTGTGTATTAGCCTTCGTGTATATACCACCACCATTCTCCCTTTATGTTATTCACCATTTAGTGGAGTTTGCAGACTCAAGAGGTAAATGTCCCATACTAGTAATGGGAGATTTCAATAGTGTAATGAATAGTAAGCTAGATAGATACTCAGTGACATCAAACAATAAATATGATATGAGTCAGCCAACACTTCTTAAAAGAATAACTCAGGAACTATCACTGATAGATGTTTGGAGATATCTTTACGATGACAAGCGAATATACTCATGTTTCAGTCATGGGAGTAAAACAATGTCAAGAATAGATATGGCATTAGTTAGCCCAGAATTGATAGGCCAGATCTCCAAAATGAAGTATGAGGTTAATAGTATCTCAGACCACTCCCCGGTGAGCTTGACATTTAAAACTAATGTTAGGCCAAAAAGAAGAGAGTTTCGGCTGAATCCGCACTGGTTAAACTTGATAAATAAAGATGACGGTATAATTGCAGATATAGAGGAGTACTGGCAAATTAATTTAGGGTCCACACAAATAGGGTATGTATGGGATGCATTTAAAGCATACCTACGGGTTATCCTCGTGGGTAGAATCAAGGGCCTAAAAATGGAATTTGCTAAAAAGGAGAAAGAGCTGGGGATAAAATAAAGAAAATAGAAGAGGAGTTCATGGAAAATAAATCCCCCGAAATGGCGGCTCAGTTAGAAGAGGCCAAAACCCTATTAAAAATTATCTGGCAGATAAGGCGCAACAAAGAGTTTTTTTTGAGGGGGCCCGGTATTTCAGGGAATCCGGGAAGCCGGGGAGACTGCTGGCCACAATTGTACACAATCAAAAGGGGGAGAATAGAATTAAGTGTGTTGAGAGGAGAGATGGGGGGATAACATCCGACCCGGGAGGGATTGAGCAGGAATTTGTCAAATATTATAAGGACCTCTACTCCTCGGAGGGAGTGGGGGGGTGTGAGGATATAAAATTCTTCTTGAAGGATGTGCGGCTCCCCAGACTCTCAGACGAGGATAGGGAATTATTGAATGGACCTATAGAATTAGACGAACTTCGGGATACCTTGAAATCTATAAAGGGGAACACTAGCCCTGGGCTGGATGGTCTCCCTTTCGAGATTTATAGAAGGTACGGAGACATTACTCTCCCAGTTCTCTTGCAGGTTCTAAACGACGCAATGGACAGGGGTGAACTTCCAGCCTCCTTTTCGGAGGCTGTAATAACCCTTATAGGGAAAAAGGGGAAGGACGAGAGAAGGGTGGACTCGTATCGCCCCATCTCTCTTCTCAACACTGATTTTAAAATATGTGCTAAGCTGCTGGCAAATCGTCTAAAAAGAGTTATAGGGAAAATAATACACCCAGACCAGTCGGGTTTTGTACCAAAACGTCAGGTTCAAACGAACATTCGTCGGGCACTGTTAAATGTCCAGATGGGTGGTGAGGGTGCCCACTCCATCCTGTCATTGGACGCGGAAAAGGCGTTTGACAGGGTGGAGTGGGCATACCTCTGGAAAATAATGCATGAGTTGAACTTAGGGGAAAAATTTATTAGATGGGTACAATTGTTGTATTACCATTCGAAGGTGAGGATAAAAATAAACGGGGAGATATCTGAGCCAATTGGGTTGCAGAGGACAACCAGGCAGGAGTGCCCACTCTCCCCATTATTGTTTGCCATATTCGTGGAACCATTGGCATGCAAGGTGCGAGCCGACGATAAGATCAGGGGGTTTGGGGGAAGGGGGGCATTAGACAAAATATGCTTATATGCGGATGACATTCTGTTTTTCCTGGACGGGGGGGCACAAACGTTTTTATTAATTAATTTTATTAATAAAGAACCAACTTTATTTTATCCACCTGAGTCCTGTCTTCTGCAGCAGCGCCGTTAAGGTTCTATATATATATATATATATTTTTTTTTTTTATCACCATCCACCAAGGGGCACAAACGTTGCCATACCTGATGGGGATAGTGAACCAGTTCGGACAAATCTCCGGTTTCAGGGTGAACTGGATGAAGTCGGTGCTGCTCCCAGTTGGTTATGAAATTAAGCGAACGGATATGAATGGGAAGATATTAAAATCCACAGAAGCATTTGAATACCTTGGAATAAAAATCAGTTCAAGGGTCCAGGAGTATATAGAACTTAATATCTCCCCTATGATTAAAAGGGTAAAAAATAAAATAAGTACTTGGCAAAAATTACTGACTCGGCAGGCGGACCGAATTGCCATTATTAAGATGGTCCTGTTACCACAGATTCTTTATGTTATATCATCATGTCCTGTGTGGATAGGGGATCGTTGCTTTAATGCATTGGAAGGAATGATAAATGACCTTATATGGGGGAAAAAAAGGGTTGGGTTGAAACAAAAATATTTATGGTTAGATGAAGAAGATGGGGGTCTGTCGGTTCCCTGTTTTAGAGGTTATTATTATGCATCCCAGCTTCAATGGTTAATGACAGAGGATGACAGAATACGTCACTTTCTGATGGGTGAGTTTGAAGGGCTCCAATATAACATGATTAGTCTTCTGGAGACTGGGATTATAAAATTGAAGGGTAGGAAATGTCCAATCAGTAATATGATGCACTTGGTATGGGCTAAAGTTAAAAGGTTACTGGGAATACATTTTTCACTAAAGATTACCCCCATATGGGGGAATCTAAATTTAAGTGAGTTTCAGAGGTTAGATGATTATATATTTTGGAAAAAAAATGGTATTAAGTACATATCACAGATTGTGGTGGAAGGAAAGATTAGGGCATTAGAGGAAATGGGGCTTAGTACAGAATTAGATACCCTCACACGGTTTAGATATCTCCGATTAAAACACGCATTTGAGTCAACTAAGAATAAAGAGTACTTAGTTACTGAACACTCAGAATTTGCCGAATTCTGTAATTACAGTATCGGTAGGAAAATATCAATCTCACAGATATATAAAAAAATTAAAAGGGGATTGGGGGGGTGATTAAATTCAATAGTGAAAATAAATGGGCACTGGAGGTGGATTCTAACACTTTAGATTGGAGATATATTTACAAAAGCATAAAAGGAAGCACATTATCGAGTAATTTCCGGCTGATACAGTTCTTTATCCATCACCGAATTTATATCACCCCGTGGGTGCTGAGTAGAATGTATAAAACAGAGGACTCCAGATGCTGGAAATGTAAGGCGAATAATGCAGATTTTATACATCTGATCTGGTATTGTCCCTCTATGCAGGTTTTTTGGACGCAGGTATTTCAGGAGCTTACCAGATCAACTGGGGGCTCCGTGCCACTAGAGATCTCGACAGCAGTGCTTGGATATATTAGGAAAAGTGGGTTGGTAAGAAAAAATAAAATGAAATGGACCAAAAACCTAATGTTGGCTCGGGTCGTAGTGGCTAGAGGGTGGGGAGCGGATAGACCACCAAACATTGAAGAATGGAAAAACTTATGCGAAAGGGTGCAGAGATATGAATATGCCTGTAAAACAAAATGATAGGGAATGCAAACGGATAGGAGTAAAGAGGGATAATAAGAAGAAGGAAGAAACAGATTAAATGAAGATTAAACCCGAAGACAAAAGAATAGGTTGGAAACCCCTGAAGTTGGATTAGGAAAGTAATGGTTTAGATTGAAACCCACAGGACAACCAAGGGAGAGTGGGGAGGGGTAGGGGTGGGAGAGAGAGGGGATGATAAATGTTTTCTGATATATACTGCTGATATGAAAAAAGAAACAGAATAAAGATAGGGATAGATTATCGATAGGATTAATGAAGAAATAGATATTAAATGCCTGTAAACTTTCCTTACTCGGTCAATATGTATGTTATCTGTTCTTTCTTATGAGTTATATGGAAAAAAAATTGTATGTTGAAAATGAAAATAAAACAGTTTATAAAAAAAAAAAAAAACAGTTCAGGCATACTGTAACTGGTTGCCCAATTGCGGTAAGTTACATGCAATCTGGAAATACAGTTACATCCACATGCAGGAAGGGGTTAAACCACACTTGTAAAAACTTTGGCAAGCAAGCCAATTAAGAGGTTTCACAGAGTCATAAATATACATGGAATGTGTCAAAATTTTACCAAGGGTAATGACGTGTTTCGGTACAAACCGATAACCCTGGTCCAAAATATTTTTGGGAGTAAGATCTTCTTCTAAAATAAGTAAATATCTCTAAAATAAGTCCAGAGAGTCAGGGTCTGCAGGAAACCAGTGCGCTTCTTTATTGGAGGAATTCAGGTGCAAAAGAATACAGGCGAGGCATAGAGCTGGCTTCTCTAGTCTCTTCCCTGGCAGAAGAAGGGTTTGATGCTGAGGAAATTCACAATAAACCACGGCACTCTAAGTTCTGTTGCATGAACTTCTTAGTTTATTTTGTTATAATTTTTTAATCCATCCAGAAGAAATAATATTTAGTCACTGGCCAGAATTTATGAAGACTTAATGTACCACTGAGCACAGCCTTCACTCTAGAGGTGTGCCGTTCAACTCTTCTGCCTAACTGATTCTGAGGAAAGGCCTGAGCTAGCTGTCTCCCTCTCTCAGAAGGCTGGTACGCTGGCCAAAGGCTGAAGGGCCAGGGTCTTTGGCAGAGTATCCCCGTATCGGCGTCTCCTTCTGGCCCCTAAATAGTCTGTCAGAGTCCCCTAACTCTCAAAAACCCAATGGGCGGTGACTGTTCGCCTTATATACAGTTTTTGGCTAAACTAGAGCCTTCTAGTGGGAGGGTCGGAGTGGAGAAACTCAGCACAAACACATACAATGTTAAAACTCTCACAAGTCTGCCTTTTTCCCTCCAAAATATGTTCTTCTTTAAACCCTATGGTAAATGTGGAAACTAGCTTCTCGTTATTAGCTAGAAAGTCCCAAAAGTCTCTTAGTGTTCATTAACACTTTCAAAAGTACCATGCAAATACAGTTCAAATTAGAAGAATATATATGACAACATACATGTAAAATGCAGTTACGCAGTATTAAACACTATAAGTCAGTGTATGTTAAACCTTTAATTTCACTTTAAAGGTTTAACATGCAGGGGAAAATGTCCCAAAATGTCCAGACTTTAAAGTATCCCTGCTCCAAACAGGTTTCTGCGAATGGCAGATGAAGGGTGACAGGTTGTAGCTTTTAATATAATGTTACATGCAAACAACTTGCAATATAATTTAGTAATCACAGCACCTGAGGTTATATCACCAGTAAGAGTTAAATATAGGAAAGAAATTTCAGTGGGATGGTGATGAAGAGTGAACTTCAAGCTACAGATACTATCATTAAAATAAACTGCGAGAGCTGCGACAGACGCCTCAGGGCCCGTCCGGATAAGGAGTGTATATCAGCAATCTTGACTGAGCTGCTGGTAACAGCATTTAGAGATTTTCTTACAGCAGCCATATGGACTAGTGTTGATCACGAATATTCGAATTGCGAATTTTAATCACGAATATCGGCACTTCGGGAATTCACGAATATTTAGAATATCGCAAAATATATTCGTAATTGCGAATATTCAATTTTTGTGAAAATACCAGTGCATGCGAATTTTTATGCAAAAATTTGTATGCAATCAAGAAAATAATGCCTGGAAATCACGAATATGCGAATATATGGCGAATATTTGCCCAAATATTCACGAAATATCACAAATTCGAATATTGCCCCTGCCGCTCATCACTAATATGGACCAGGGGAGCATGTAGTCTGGAGATGGCTCAGTGGTTGTCAGGAACTCAGCCACATTTCAACGCACAGTTATTCTAGGCAACCAGCCAAGCCCCAGCTAGTTGGCCTATTAATGAGTCTGGACACAGGACCAATCATGTCCCTGGCCCATCGTCCAATCTCACAGCTAGGCAGGGGGTTTAAGTTAGGGTGGCAGCATCAGTGGGGAGTACCCCCCAAGTAAAGGTATTTGTTGCAATTAATACCAAACCATGAAAGGTCCTCTTTAAGCTTTTACTGATTCTCATAGCTTTGACTCCTTGGCTTGTTTCTGTATAATCCCCTTATATATTGTTTTGGTTCCACTGATTTTCCTGGCTTAGACTCCTTGGCTTGTTTCTGGATAAACCCCTTATGTACTGTTTTGACTTCTACTGATTCTCCTGACTCTGGCTTGTTCTACTCTCCTGCTACTCCTTGGCATTTGATAGGTCTGCTACCTAAGAGCTTGCACCTGTTTTCTGCCGCCATACTCTCCCATAATCTGGGTCCCTAGTCTCCAAGTCCATTAGGCCTCACAACGGGCTGTAGTGAACACCTAGGGTAGCCTTAAATCCACTAACCGGAGTAGAAAGGTAAATGTGCACTGTGAATTGTTTAGAACTGTATTTGATACAGTTGGATGTACTACTGCTCCCATTCTGCAATTTACTAAAGAGAGACTTATCTATTTTCTATCAGTGGACTAGTTACTGACTCCAGCACCATTCGATGGCCACAGCATCTAGATCTCCTGCCTTGCACCCGTACAAACCTCATAACACTAAGGGCACCCCAACTGTCATCAGGCAGGAGCCCCAGAATCAGGGTGTGCCCTAAGGGAAAAAAGAGTGCACGCTTTTGTCACTGCCAATCCAAAGGGATCATCTATGTGTGGATGGCCACTTTAAATAACTGTTGCATCTAGAGCCCTTACCACTTTCATTCTCTGTTCCACTCCTCCGGGGCTTGCAGCAATGTAGTAGAGCATGTCCAGAAAAATGTCACAAGTCGATTGGGGAGTTTTATTAAAATTGAATAAAAATAGAACTGTCTTTGTTGACCATAGCAGTACAGCTTTCATTTTGTATTCTGTTTACATTAGACAGTTTTCATAAAACTGTGCCACTGTTATGAATACCAAGGTGAGAAAAAAATACAGGGTCAGTGTATGGGACTGCTGCTGCCAAATACATAATCTGCTACAAAACCTCAGGGATCCGGAGGTAAACGTTCTGGACCAACAACCAGAGAACGCAGCAACACAGCTCCAGTGGGTCAGTATAGATGTCCAGGCAGGAAGCTCTATATCTGGCAACCAGAGAAGTGTGAGAGGGAATTATAAGGAGGTTGGGAGTGCAGGACAAGGAACAGCTGAGGAGAAGGAGCTACGGATCCCTGAGTGAGCCAAAAAGGGTTGCAAAGCAAACCCAGAAAGCTACTATAAGGAAACAGCCCTATCTTACATAGAGCGCGCAGCCAACCGCTGCGACTTCCTGACCCCGGGTATAACGGAGTCAGGCGTGGGTCTTGACACCCTCGTGACAGTACCCCCCTCTCTACGAGGGGCCTCCGGACACTCAGGACCAGGTCTCTCAGGATGAGAGGCATGAAAAGCCCAAACTAGCCTGTCGGCGTTTACCTCAGACGCAGGAACCCACATTCTTCGGGACCGTAACCTCTCCAATGCACCAGATATTGAAGAGAGCGGCGGACCCGACGAGAATGAACAATTTTGGATATCTGAAACTCTAGATTACCATCCACAACAACAGGAGGGGGTGGCAGCGGTGACAGTTCTAGAGGTGGAACATATTTCTTGAGTAACGACTTATGAAAGACGTTATGGATTTTAAAAGTCTGAGGTAGCTCCAGGCGAAAAGCCACGGGGTTGATGATGGCTACAATTTTGTAAGGGCCAATGAACCTAGGACCCAGTTTCCAAGAGGGAACCTTCAATTTAATATTCCTAGTAGACAACCACACATAGTCATTCACTCCTAGGTCCGGACCTGGCGACAGTTTCTTATCAGCCATGCATTTGTATTTACCTCCCATATTTTTCAAGTTAGCTTGCACCTTCTGCCATACCGATGAAAGAGATGACGAAAACCGTTCCTCTTCGGGAACCCCAGAAGACCCCCCCTTCTTTGAAAGTACAGAATTGGGGATGAAAACCATATGCACCAAGAAATGGTGACTTGCCAGTGGATTCCTGACGACGATTATTTATGGCAAACTCAGCTAACGGTAAATATGATGACCACAACTCTTGGTTTTCAGACACAAAACATCTTAGATATGTCTCAAGGTTTTGGTTGGTACACTCAGTCTGTCCATTCGACTGAGGATGGAAAGCTGAGGAAAACGACAAGTGTACCCCCAAACGGAAACAAAAAGCTTTCCAAAATTTAGAAATAAACTGGGTACCCCGATCCGAAACAACATCGGAAGGGATCCCGTGAAGCTTCACGATTTCACTGATGAATACCTGAGCAAGAGTCTTAGCATTAGGTAGTGCGGGTAACGCAATGAAGTATACCATTTTGCTAAACCTGTCCACTACTACCAAAATAACTGTTTTACCCGCAGACAAAGGTAAGTCAGTGATAAAATCCATTGACAGATGTGTCCATGGTCTATTGGGAATGACGAGTGGTAATAGAGACCCTGCAGGACGTGTATGCAAAACTTTTGCGCGCGCACAGGTAGAACAAGAAGACACAAAATCCAACACATCCTGACGCAACCATGGCCACCAAAAACGACGAGACAATAGCTCCAAGGTTGCTTTACTACCCGGGTGCCCAGCAAGTGATGAATTATGATGTTCCTTTAATAATTCGAAGCGCAGGTTCAACGGTACAAACAATTTCTCTGAGGGGCAAGAGACCGGGGCGTCCCCCTGGGCCTCTAACACCTTCCCCTCCAGAGCAAAGTGTACCGCAGAAACAACCACTCCTCTTTGAAGAATGGGTACCGGATCACTCACATTACCCCCTCCAGGGAAACAACGAGATAGTGCATCAGCCTTGGTATTTTTTGCCCCAGGACGATAGGTAATAACAAAGTTAAACCTGGCAAAAAAAATTGCGACCACCTAGCTTGTCTAGGAGTGAGACGCTTAGCTGATTCGAGGTACAGAAGATTTTTGTAGTCCGTAATCACAGTGACGGGGTGGACTGCCCCCTCTAAAAAGTGACGCCATTCTTCAAACGCTAGTTTAAAAGCTAATAGTTCCCTATTGCCAATATCGTAGTTCTTTTCTGCTGCAGATAGTTTTTTAGAAAAGAAAGCACAAGGACGCCATTTGCCAGGAGACGGACCCTGGGACAGCACCGCCCCCACTCCCACCTCTGACGCATCGACTTCAACAATAAAAGGCTGAGAGACATCAGGTTGGACTAGTACAGGTACCGAGGTAAACCTCTCTTTTAGAGAGGAAAAAGCAACTTTAGCAGCGTCAGACCATTTAGAAAAATCAGTCCCCTTCCTAGTCATGTCAGTAAGGGGTTTTACAATAACTGAATAATTTTTAATGAATTTCCTATAGAAATTTGCGAAGCCCAAGAACCGTTGCAGTGCTTTGAGGTTCTCAGGAAGATCCCAATCTAGAATTGCCTGGACCTTCCTAGGATCCATACGGAAACCTGAAGCAGATAAAAAATAGCCTAGGAATTGTATCTCCTGAACGTCGAAGACACATTTTTCAATTTTAGCATATAATTTATTCGTCCATAGGACTTGCAGTACTTGTCTGACATGCGCCTCATGTGTTCTCAGATCAGACGAATAAATTAAAATATCATCTAGGTATATGACTAAAAATGTCATTAACGAAATGTTGAAAGACGGCAGGAGAATTGGTCAGACCGAAAGGCAAACCCAGAAAGCTACTATAAGGAAACAGCCCTATCTTACATAGAGCGCGCAGCCAACCGCTGCGACTTCCTGACCCCAGGTATGACGGAGTCAGACGTGGGTCTTGACACCCTCGTGACAGATATATTTTCTATTCACACGTCCGCAAAATGGGTCCGCATCCGTTCCGCAATTTTGCGGAATGGGTGCAGAGCCATTCATTTTCAATGGGGCCGGAATGTGCTATCCGCATCCACATTTGCGGATTCGCACTTTCACATCTGTGCTTCCGTTTCCGCAAAAAAAAATAGAAGATGTGGTATTCTTGTCCACAATTGCAGACAAGATTAGGCATTTTCTATTATAGTGCCGGCAATGTGCAGTCCGCAAATTGCGGAATGCACATTGCCGGTGTCCGTGTTTTGCAGATCTGCAGAACACTTACGGATGTGTGAATGGACCCTCATAGTAACATTATTAAAGGTTACATTTTATCTTTATGCATATTCTAATTAATTTGTCAAGAATCACTATGTTAAGACCCTATTCAGCCTATCACTCAATGGGACCATTTTAACGGCTGCTTAGACAGAAGTGCACCTGTCTAACGGACATTATAAATGGTAGTAAAATTCAAAATGTATTTTTAATTATAAAATTAAAACAAAAAAATCACTCCCCTCATACACTTACTCACGCAGAGGCAGTCAGCTCTTCTCTTGATTTAAAAAGACCTGTCGAAGGACCTACACCCAGAGTGATCACGGGGTGATGATTCTTTCTAAGACTACTCCAGCTGCCATTTTAGATTTGTGGCAAATCTAATTTTTCCTAAAATTTCGACTGAATTCCACTTCAGATGGTTCGCTTTGCTGACCAACACCTATTGTGAACAGAGGATCCTGTGATATATATGTACTAGAAAAAGTACACAGCGCTGCGCGAGTATGAATTGTTGGTCTGTGTGTTTATTGGATTTCTTCCAAAGGTGCCCAGGAGGCCAATCCATGCCCTAATTTTTTTTTATTTTTTTTTTATGGCCCTATAAACTCTGGCAGTTACACACGGTTTATTTTAATTTACTGTCCCCCATAATAGTGACCTCTACAGTGCCCCACCCTTTGAACTGTGACTTCCACAGTGCGCCACCCCCTTAACAGTGACCTCCAGAGCACCCTGCCCCCTTAACATTGACCTCCACAGCACCGACTCCTTTAACTGTGACATCCACATCACCCCACCCCCTTAACCATTACCTCCACAGCACTCCACCCCCTTAATAGTGACCTTCACAGTACCTCACCCCCTTAACAGTGACCTCTACAGCACCAGCCCCTTAACAATGACCTCAACAGAACCCTTCTCCCTTAACTGTGACCTCCATAGCATCTAACCCCCTTAACAATGACCTCCACAGCGCTGCACCTCCTTAACAGTGACCTCTACAGCACCCCACCCTCTTAACAGTGACCTCCATAGCACTTCACACCGATTAAAAATGATCTCCACAAGGCTCCACCTCCTTAACAGTAACCGGCACAGCATCCCACCCTCTTAACAGTGATCTCCACAGCACCCCGCTCCCTTAACTGTGACGTCCACAGCACCCCAGACCTTAACCATTACCTCCACAGCGCTCTACCTCCTTAAGAGGTACCCTCCCGAGCAACTCGCCCCCTCAATAGTGAACTTCACAGTGCCCCAGCCCCTTAACAGTAATCTATAACAGTGAAGAAAAGTTGTTATGGAAACCTGGTTGTATGTTAAGACTTAAAAGGGTTATCTCACTTCAGCAAGTTGCATTTATCACGTAGAGAAAATTAATACAAGACACTTTCTAATGTATTGTGATTTTCCATATTGCTTCCTTTTCTGGCTTGACAAATTTTTTTATCGCATTATACACTGCTCTCCTTTCCATGGTTACAACCACCCAACAATCCAGCAGCGGTGGCTGTGTTTGCACACATTAGGAAAAAGTGCTGGCCTGTCAGGTGGCTGGGACCATAGGAGTGCGCATAGGCTGGCCCTTTCTAATACAGTGAGGAAGCACGCCCACAGTTGCTGGGTTGCAGGGTGGTCATAACCATGGAAAGGAGAAGTCTATAATATGATGGAAAGATGAATCAAGCCAGCCAAGGAGGCAATATGGACAATCACAATACATTAGAAAGTGGCTGTTGCCAGACGTAGATTCTACTGAGAGAGAGTTTAGCAAGATAGTGTAGAAAGAGTTCCATAACTCCCAGCCTCTACCTTGCTATCTGGGGAAAGGATTTGCACTCTGTATAGACAGAACTGTGTTGGATGTACTACAACTCCTAGTAAATATAAACGTTTATTCTTCTACCTTTGGTTGTTTTTTTGACTCGTACAACATACTCTGGCCATTTCACTCCACATGTCCTGCCTTGCAACCATCAAAACCAAATATCAAGGGCACCTTAGCTACCATCAAGCAGGAACCCCATAATCAGGGTGTGCCCTGAGGGAAGAAAGAATGCCCCTTCCTTTCCCTGCACAGCCCTAGAGAGCAACGGTGTCAGGACAGTTGCCATGATTGATTGTGACAGCCAGAGTCTCTACCTTTTCCATCCTCTGCTCCTGCTCCTCTCAGGCCGCTACAGCTATAATTTGATGTAGCAAACAGGATTGAGCCTCCATGCCTTACTAAAAAGTTGCCTAATTGTTGTGAGGACTTTAAAGAGACTTAACTGTGTTGTCAGAGTGTATTCTGTAAAAGCTATGGTCACACTGTGCTCTAAAGACTCCTTGTGGGGGTCAACACTCAACCCAGCTTGCTGTTAAGGCCAGGAATTGCGCCACTGGCTGTTCAGAAGCACAGAAGGGATTAATCAGCCATCCAGAGCAGGAAACCAGGGAGTACACCCAGCAGAGGAGCAGGCAAGACATATCTGTGGGGTGCTCTTCGTTTTCCAGGGTTGAGGTACCTTCAGGATAACCCTGCTTTGTTATTTTGCCAAGAAAAGCTTCCAAATGGGAAGCATTTGTCAAGACCAATTCACCCTGCTGCTAGAATCTCGACTCCTGGTGACCAAGAACAGAAGAAGATGGTCTGGGTGCTCGGTACCATTAGCCAACTCCCTGTTCCAGATTCAGCCATCAACTACTGAGGAAAACTGTTCCTGGGACAGAAGACTGATGCCTGTTGCAAGAAGTCGTTGCCCCAAAGATCTTAAGTCGACTGAGGGACAGATGAAAAAACTGCTACGTGGTGAAAACAAGATGGCAGGAGAACATGTCCGCCCTAACTGAAGATATGAAACTGAGATGCTGTCACTACCAGAGCTTTGAGACGTTCTCACAGCTCTGTGTCTCCGCCCCTGTGATGAGGTCTTTACTCCCAGCTGTTCCTCCTGCGTTTGATTTCCCTGCTTTTAAATCACCCCTCCTCCTATTGCAGGGCGTGGATTATATTTCTCTTTTCAGTTGTAGCTCTGCCTTGAGTATCTTCACTTGTTAAGCTATTAGTTCTCTGGACCTGTGTTCTGTTGCTGCAAGCACTCCGGATATTGCCAGCGGCCCTTGGATCCGTCTTCTCTGCGGCTGCAGCTCCATCAGCTAAGTGTGCAGACATTGTTGTGTACCTGGTGATTTTCTGACTGGATCTGAGGTGGCCACGGTTCCCTCCATATTCTGAGCAGGGCATCGGTGGCCGTGCCCCTTCCACTATTGTAGGGGTTACAGGGCTCATCAGTCTTAGGCACGCGGGCATGCCTCGTTCCACCACATGGATCCGGGCATGTGCTTTAGCAACATAGGGAGAGTGTTGAGGGTCTGACAGGGGTCACCCTTTCTCTTCCCTAGTTTGGGTCCGGTCAGTAGCTCTTTTACTGTGTATGCTCTTGTTACCCTTAAACAGCCGTGACAGATGCCTGCCAAGGAAGAACTTCAAATGAGATCAGTAGACATCTGGTTTGACCCTGCATTATCGAGGCCCACACCAGCCGGTGTGGAGACCGCAGCTGGAGTTTCTATCATAATGCCCCGGCCGGAGAGGAGTGCCATGTCATCTGCTATCACCTGTAGGCCACAGCGAACCCCCAACTAGACTTGAGCAGGAGGGACTGCAGGTGTCACGGGAAGTACAGGGAAGGAAAGACAACCAAAGGGAACCACAACTAAACAGAATAGGCCCCAAACCTAGGGAATAAAAAGGTCACCTCCTAGCATTCCCTGATACTCTCCCAAAGCTGCTAACAACATGTGCAAATCTCAATGGTAGAAATGCACATGCACAGAAACCTGAGACTGTTGAAACACTGCACCAAATCCTCAGCTTAGGGAACAGGGAAAGAGGCAACCGGCTCCTTCCAAACTGAAGAAGCTAGTGTCTCCCTGAGGCCTAGTCAGGACAGACACACTAAGAAAAGGGAAAGGACTTAGCTTGAGATGTAACTGGAACAGGAGAACCACCACACAAGCAGAGCACTCCACAGAAGAGCTATCAGCCGCAGGTAAACAAGTGAGAGGCGGAACATATAAAGAGCCACCTGACTGATAATGAGCAGCATCTGCGAAGGGGTGGAAACCTGTCAGCAACAATGAAAACAAGAGAGATCTGTCAGAGAGACTTCTGAGTCTTCCGTCTATTTGAACTTCTAAGATCTCTCCCAGAGCCGGCAGTGACAGCAGGCCGCCCTGAGAGAGAAGACCCGGCGGGAGGAAGAGATTATTCCATCACCGGCACCCCTGATGTCCGCTAAACGGACCGGCAAAGTTATCCAGATCAGTCCCACTATTATGGTCACTAATGGACTATGGGTGTCACCTTTATTGCCAGTCAAGGTTCTAGAACTATAGCAAAGCCAGTCATAGGCGCCTACGGCCATGCTAATTATTCCAAGTACACTGTCAGCCAATAGAGCATCCACACTCTGAAGTAGATGAGCCTGCAGTCTCCTCGTTGGCCACTGAAGGTCATTAATGCTCCAGTTATCCAATTTTCAAGTTTGCTACGACAAAGCCACCACCAGAGGGACCAACCATCGACCTGGAAGAAGAAGAGGACTTCTCTCTGATTTAAAGAATATTGGAACAACTACAAGGACATTAAAGGGTCAGACAATTGGCGCCTGTTCTGTGTTATGTTGGGTTGTCCCTGTTCAATCCACCGTGGTCTACTACATGCAAAGGGACTGTACCCTTGTTCAGTATAAGTAACCCAGTTATGTAACATTTATCGGGGAAGTACCCAAAGAAAGACTCTGATGCACTAGAGCTCTTTGTGCATGTGTTCCAGTAATGTTGCCAATGACTCTTACGATATCTGAGCTGCAGACCCGGGTTTCAGTAGTTTTGCTTCGCAGAGAGATTAACTTGAACCTCTGTAGCAAGTTAGATGGCCACCCTACCATATGGACTATCGCCTGGGACTTTATCCACTGTGGTAGTCAGCTAGAGCCTAGTCATTGTTTATGTTCATGTTTCTGCATATGCTGTTTCTCCTTGCAGTCATAGCACAGGGAGGGAAAGGAGCCAGCTTAGACCTGCGTTTTAGCATATATGCATCCTGCTACCACAGGTGGAACCAAGCACCAACCTGGGGAAGGCTTGACTTTCATAAGGGGGGTGTGCAGTACCCCAAAGCAGGGGGTATCTGCAAATGGTTTGTTACTTAATGCTATGTAATGTACAGCCATCACAGCAAGGTATGGTTGGCATGGCAAGTGTTAACCATTCAGGAACAACGGTGTAAGGACAGCCTCTATGATTGATTGTGACAGCCAGAGCCACTACCACTCACATCTTTTCTCCCACTCCTACCTGGCCACTGCACAGGCACAAATGAACAGTCTTTCTATGGGGGTAACAATTTTTTTATGATTGCATGTTACTTATTTTTGGCAACAAAAAAAATTCAATGGGCCTTTATTAAAAATATTGAGCTGTTTTGTCACAGGGTTAACTGTTTTTCTAGCTTTCTAACTGATACTTTCACTTTTATTTTGTGCCGGTCATCTAATAAACCTTATCTCTAAACTACTGAGAGGTCATAAACACTTATTTAAGCCACATTCTTTACATCAAGATAAGAACTGAGGTATAATGAGTGTTTATAAGGGCAGAAAGCAGAGATAAGGAGTCCGTCTGCTCCTGGTCTGACGGAACAGACAGAAAATCTAAAAAGGTGCTACTAGAGCATGTCAGCTCTGTACAATTATACCTTTATTATATCTTTATTATACATTTTAATAAAGACCAATTAAAAAATATTTTTAGCTCAAAATGAGTACAATGCAATAATAAAAACATTGCCCCCATAGGTGTACATAGTCTTTAATGGTTTCAATTTTACACTGAGACCACCCAGCAAGTCTGATGTATATCTCTCCCTGAGGACATTCAGCACACTGGCCACAGTCTCTGACAACAACCCAAAAATATATGGTGGGCATGTGGATTAGTGTTCCCTGATCAGGACCATGCTACACAGGGTACTCTCACTTCCCTACTCGCAACTGTCATCTTCCCCTCAGCTGACTCTTCTCTTTGACTCAGCCTCAATATCTGACTGTCCCTCAGCTCAGCCTGCAAACACACCTCTGACTTTCTTCATACCCCATTTACACTTCAGAAACAAGAGGACAGACAAACATAGAGGACAGGCATTACACACCACAGGTGGGCTCCCTCTACACTTTTAGAGAACCCCCTTAAACTCAAAGCATGTATGAAACTTCTTAAACAGGCCACACTTCTTAAACAAGCACTTACCCACACAGCTATGAGAGCTGTATAACGTAGATAACTATGATACCTAGTGTACAACCATACACATGACAGTTGCCCCAACACACCCAGCCCTGCTACATCCATACACAGTGTGCTGGGCAGCTGTCATGTGTATGTACACTAGGTATTAAAGTTATCTACAGTAGAAGTCTTATTTTATTTTGACCATGGGGCGGTCCAAGGATTTTGTCAACACAAGCGAATCTACAAATGCCTTCGCAAGTTCGAATCCCAGGAGAAACTTTTCTGAAAGACATGCTAAATGAGATTTATACACCAGGGTCTTGTAGCTCAGAGTGTGTGTTGCTACGACTGCTGTCTCAGCCTGTCAGCTGCGTGCCGCTCTGTGACTGAGACAGTGAGGGAGGGGGGGGGCGGCACAAAGGTTCAGCGAGGTAAATGTAAGTTAGCAAGGTAATTGTTTTGCAACCCGGCGCCGCCCCCCCCTTCTCTGCGCCCTCAAGCAGCTGCTTTGGCTGCCTTATGAAAGAGCCGGCACTGAGCATGACTGCTGTAGAGGGAATCTGGAAAAAAAATCAAAATGGTGCGGAAATGGAAACAAATGCAATTCCGACAGTTTTATGGGTTTTGTTTTTACAGCATTCAGTATGCGGTAAAACTGACTTGTGCTCTTCTTTCTCCATGTCAGTACCACATTTGTATAGTATTTCTTGCGTTTTAATACTGAAAAAAAAAAGGTTTGCAAAAATAAATTATTTTCATAGCCATAACTTTTTTATAGTTATGTCTATGGAGCTGTGTGAGGGCTCATTTTTTGCAGGATGATCTGTAGTTTGCATTGAGAACATTTTGGGGTGTGTATAACTTTTTGCTAACTTTTTATTCTACTTTTTGGGAGGTAAAGTGATGAAAAAAATGCAAATTGACAATTTTTTTTTTGTTTTCCCATTACGCCATTCACCATATAGGATATGTTTTTTTAATACATTTTAATAGTACAGGAGTTTTCAGATGCAGCGATGCCCATAATGTTTTTTTTTATTGTTTATTTATTTTAATTTTGGAGTAAGGGGGTGATTAGAATTTTTCTATATTTTATTTCAACTTTTTTTTTACTTTTTTAGTTCCCTAAGTGGACCCCAACATGCAATCATTAGATTGCAATTTGTATAGAGCAGGGATCAGCAACCTCTGGCACTCCAGCTGTTCTAAAACTACAACTCCCAGAATCCTCCTTTCACTTCTATGAGAATTACAAGAACAGCCGAGTAAGCTTGCATGCTGGGAGTTGTAGTTTCAAAGCAGCTGGCGTGCCGAAGGTTGCTGATCTCTGGTATACGTTGAGTAATGGAATTTTCTCCATTATCCTATACAGAAACTGCTTTATTACAATTCAGTGCTGCCACCTCCTGGCCTAAATTGTAACATACTACCCTAGTTTAGGCTCTGGCTCATTACTTACAAGAAACGCCTTCCCCAATCTCAACCTTTTGACCATGTCATCTGAGGGGTTTAATTACTGCCGATCGCACATTAGCTCCAGGTGTCTGCTGTGTGACACAGCAGTAACCTGGTTGCTATGGTGCCTATTCTGCTTTGGAGGGGGTTCCATTTTTAAAACAGATGTCGGGAAGGGGTTATAATTGATGACTTATCCTCAGGGTAGGTCATCAATATCAGATCAATGGGGGTCTGACTCCCGGCACTCTCGCAGATCAGCTATTTGAAGGGGCTGCACCACTAGTTAAAGTGTAGTGTTCTCTTCATACAGCTATATACAGCTGCTGCAACTCTGATCCTGGATGTTACCTTCAATACCTTCAATACCACGGTCAATATCATCTAAGGCCTCTTTCACACGGGCGTCATATTTTTGGCCCGTATAAGAGGCGGGTGCATTGCGGAAAAATGCGCGATTTTTCCATGCGAGTGCAAAACATTGTAATGCGTTTTGCACGCGCGCGAGAAGAATCGGCATGTTTGGTACCCAAACCCGAACTTCTTCACAGAAGTTCGGGTTTGAGATCGGGGTTGTGTAGATTGTATTATTTTTCCTTATAACATGGTTATAAGGGAAAATAATAGTATTCTGAATACAGAATGCATAGTACAATAGTGCTGGAGGGGTTAAAAAAATATAATAATAATTTAACTCACCTTAATCCACTTGCTCGAGCAGCCCAGCATCTCTTCTGTCTTCTTCTTTGCTGATTGCAGGAAAAGGACCTGTGGTGACGTCACTCTGGTCATCACATGGTCCATCACATGATCTTTTACCATGGTAATAGATCATGTGGTGACCGGAGTGATGTCATCAAACATCCTATTCCTGCAATCAGCAAAGAAAAAGACAGAAGAGATGCCGGGCTGCGCGAGCAAGTGGATTAAGGTGAGTTAAATTATTTTTTTTAACCCCTCCAGCAAATCTCACGCCTGCACCGTCCCGTTCAGTATTCGGCGCAGGCGCAGTGAGGGAAGGACATTTGCCGGCAGCCGACTTCCTCACTGCGATGTATTCAGCAAAGGCGCAGTGAGGAAGCAGGCAGCCTGAGAGCGTCCTTACCTCATTGCGCCTGCGCCGAATACTGAACAGGACGGCGCAGGTGCGAGATTTCTGCGGTAGACAGGGCTGGCAGGAGGAGACCAATGCTGGCCTGGCCCTGTCAATCAAGTGTAGAAGGGCGTAGAAAGAGGTGAGCGAAAGGAGCCTCTAGGAGCAGGAGCAACACCCCCCCTGCTCCTAGAGGCTCATTAGCATATTACAAAAGTGTTTTTTTTTTCTCAATAATGGCGGCACGCAGTGACATGGGACTAATATAGTTATGTTCAGCTGACATTAGCACATCGCTAATGTCAGCCAGGTTAATACCCATTTTTCTGATGACAGAAACCCAAAGTTGCTCGGCCGTGGCTGTATTGCATACATCGGGTCCATAATACACGGGCACCAGCCGTGTGCACCCTGCATTACGGATGCAGTCCCGTTCACTTAAATGGGTCTGCAATCCGGGAGATGCTGTGCGGAACGGATTTAATTTTTTATTTTTATTTTTTTACCCCTCCATCCCTTTTTTACTAAGCATTCTGTATTCAGAATGCTATTATTTTCCCTTATAACCATGTTATAAGGTAAAATATTAAAATCTACACAACACCTAACCCAAACCTGAACTTCTGTGAAGAAGTCCGGGTTCGGGTCTGGGTACCAAACATGCCGATTTTTCTCACGCGCATGCAAAACGCATTAAAACGTTTTGCACTCGCAGAGAAAAATCACGCATTTTCCCACATCTGTTCCCGCATGTCACCTGCAACGCCCATGTAAACCCAGCCTAACAGAGCTAGAACCCTGGGAACCTGCTCATCCAGCAGCTCAGCCTCCACTTCCTCACACAGCACACATCTACCTCTCTCCCTTGGGTCCTGACTTCCTCCAGGTTGCTGTATACATCTCACACAGCTCCCTCTGTTGGCTTGGAGGTAATCCTGCAGTATTACACAGGAGTGAAGCAACTGTGCACCAAGTGCCAAGATTTTCTTTGCTAATTTGGCATGGGAAAAATGATGCGAGTGTGAACAGAACCTCCGAAATCAGATTTTGATGCTTATGTCTGTGTTCACCATACTGATATTTTGAAAGTTGGACTGACTCATGTAATATTGACCGGTCAAAGGAGTGGGTTGTATCATTGCAAGGTACAACCAATTCCTATACTACTAATCAACTGAATAATCTAGGCAAAAACATCCTAACTACACTATACTTGTTATCACTCAATTTAGATCAATGGCTTCTCTCTCAACTGGTCCAGGTGCAAAGTTTCCAATCTCTCCATTCTAAAAGAAAGCTGAACTTTTTTAACCCTTTCAGGACACAGCCATTTTTCACCTTCCTGGTGTCACCACCAGATCTTTCAGAAGTTCTGATAGACGCTCTTCAGTACCTCCTGCATGATCTTCTTTTGTTTTGCTTTCATTTTTACATCTCTCCTCCCTCTCCCAGCTGTCATATATTAGCAGTGATTGCCTCCCTATATATCTCCTCCCCATACTACCTCACCTTGCGCTTTATACAACTTCCTGGAGTGTGCACATGCTGCAAACTGCAGCTGATGCTTCTACAGATAAGTCTGTTCATTTATTTGTGTTTTCCTGTTGCCTTGATCCTAGGTGACCCTGACTCCCTCCGTATTAAGTGTAGGGAGCCGGTGGTCGTGTCCCCTCACTATTATAGGGTGTTTAGGTGTCATACAGTCAAGGCAAGAGGGCATGCAATTTTCTATCATAGAGATCTTTGCATGGGCTGAGAAGACAGGGAGAGTTTCAGGGCTTAAATTGGGGTCACCCTTTTGTTCCTTAGTTTCGGATCAAGCCAGTCGGATCCTTATTTGTAACTTCTTGTTTTCTGTTACACCATCCGTGACACCTGACAAAGCCTATTTTTGCAAATCTGACATGTCATTTTATGTGGTAATAACTTTGGAATGCTTTTACTTATCCGAGCCATTTTGAGATTTTTGAGATTTTTTTTTTGTGACACATTGTTCTTGATGGTAAAGGTAAATTTGAGTCGATATGTTTTACCTTAATTTATTTTTAAAAAATCCCAAATTTATGGAAAATTTTGAAAAATTTTCTATTTTCTAAATTAGAATTTCTCTACTCTTACAGGCTCATGCATACCGTATTTTCTTTCCTTGTCCAAACTGAGTTTTTTTGCGGACTGTATGCGGAACCATTTATTTTAATGGGTCCACAAAAAAACTGAAGTTACTTTGTGTGCATTCCATTTCCGTATGTCCGTTCTGCAAAAAAATAGAGCATGTCCTATTATTGTCCGCATTGTGGACAAGGATAGTACAGTTCAATTAGGGGCCAACTTTTCCGTTCCGCAAAATACGGAATGCACACGGACGTCATCCGTATTTTTTGCAGACTGCAAATACATACAGTCGTGTGCATGAGCCCTCAGACTGAGGCCTCATGCACACGACAGTATTTTTTCACGGTCCACAAAAACGGGGTCCGTAGGTCCGTGATCCGTGACCGTTTTTTTGTCCGTGGGTCTTCCTTGATTTTTGGAGGATCCACTGACATGGAAAAAAAAGTTGTTTTGGTGTCCGCCTGGCTGTGCGGAGCCTAACGGATCCGTCCTGAATTACAATGCAAGTCAATTGGGACTGGATCCGTTTGACGTTGACACAATATGGTGCAATTGCAAACGGATCCGTCCCCATTGACTTTCAATGTAAAGTCAGGAGTCCCTTTACTTTCACACTTGTGTTCAGAGCGGATTCAGACGGTGGCTCAGTTCAGAATGGATCAGTCTGCATTATATTGTTAAAAAATTTCTAAGTGTGAAAGTAGCCTCAGACGGATCCGTCCAGACTTTACATTGAAAGTCAATGGGGGACGGATCCGTTTGAAAATTGAGCCACAGTGTGTCATATTCAAACGGATCCGTCCCCATTGACTTACATTGTAAGTCTGGACGGATCCGCTTGCCTCCGCACGGCCAGGCGGACACCCGAACGCTGCAAGCAGCGTTCAGGTATCTGCCTGCGGAGCGGAGGCTGAACGCTGCCAGACTGATGCATTCTGAGCGGATCCGCGTCCACTCAGAATGCATTAGGGCTGGACGGATGCGTTTGGGGCCGCTTGTGAGCCCCTTCAAACGGAGCTCACAAGCGGACACTCGAACATTTTAACTTGAAGCGTCCCCATCACCATGGGAACGCCTCTATGTTAGAATATACTGTCGGATATGAGCTACATCGTGAAACTCAGATCCGACAGTATATTCTAACACAGAGGCATTCCCATGGTGATAGGGACGCTTCAGGTTAGAATATACTAAAAAACTGTGTACATGACTGCCCCCTGCTGCCTGGCAGGTGCTGCCAGGCAGCAGGGGGCAGACCCCCCCCCCTGTAGTTAACTCGTTGGTGGCCAGTGCGTTCGGCACCCCCCTCCCCCCCTGTAGTTAACTCATTGGTGGCCAGTGGGGCCCCCTCCCTCCCCTGTAGTTAACTCGTTGGTAGCCAGCCCCCCCTCCCTCCCCTGTAGTTAACTTGTTGGTGGCCAGTGGGCCCCCCTCCCTCCCCTGTAGTTAACTCGTTAGTGGCCAGTGGGCCCTCTCCCCTCCCTCCCCCTCCTAATTAAAATCTCCCCCCTATCATTGGTGGCAGTGGAGCGTACCAATCGAAATCCCAGTTTAATCGCTGGGGCTCCGATCGGTAACCATGGCAAGAGGGGACGCTACTGCAGTCCCGGTTGCCATGGTTACTTAGCAGTTTGTGCAAGCATCATACTTACCTGCGAGTTGCGATGTCTGTGTCCGGCTGGGAGCTCCTCCTACTGGTAAGTGACAGATCATTATGCAATGCACCGCACAGACCTGTCACTTACCAGTAGGAGGAGCTCCCGGCCGGACACAGACATCGCAGCTCGCAGGTAAGTATAATGCTTCTACAAATTGCTAAGTAACCATGGCAACCGGGACTGCAGTAGCGATTAAACTGGGACTCCGATCGGTACGCTCCACTGCCACCAATGATAGGGGGGGAAATTTTAATTAGGAGGGGAAGGGAGGGGAGAGGGCCCACTGGCCACCAACGAGTTAACTACAGGGGAGGGAGGGGGGGGGAGCCCACTGGCCACCAACAAGTTAACTACAGGGGAGGGAGGGGGGGCCCACTGGCCACCAACGAGTTAACTACAGGGGAGGGAGGGGGGGCGGCCGCACTGGCCACCAATGTGTTAACTACAGGGGGGGAGGGGGGGTCTGCCCCCTGCTGCCTGGCAGCACCTGCCAGGCAGCAGGGGGCAGTCATGTACGCAGTTCGTTGTATATTCTAACCTGAAGCTTCCCCATCACTATGGGAACGCCTCTGTGTTAGAATATACGTTCGGATCTGAGTTTTCACGAAGTGAAAACTCAGCTCTGAAAAAGCTTTTATGCAGACGGATCTTCGGATCCGTCTGTATGAAAATAACCTACGGACACGGATCACGGACACGGATGCCAATCTTGTGTGCATCAGTGTTCTTTCACTGACCCATTGACTTGAATGGGTCCGTGAACCGTTGTCCGTCAAAAAAATAGGACAGGTCATATTTTTTTGACGGACAGGATACACGGATCACGGTCTCGGCTGCAAAACGGTGCATTTTCCGATTTTTCCACGGACCCATTGAAAGTCAATGGGTCCGCAAAAAAAAACCGGAAAACTGGCACAACGGCCACGGATGCACACAATGGTCGTGTGCATGAGGCCTGATAGTGATACCTCATAAAATACTTATTAATTAACATTCACTATACGTCAACTTTTTCTTTGCATGATTTTGTAAATGTCATTTTATTTTTTGGGATGTTAGAAGGCTTAGAATTTTAGAAGCAATTTTTCAATATTTTTTTTTTTGCAGGTTTTACATTTTAATTCATTTTTCCTGTAAGGCAGCAAGGGTTAACAGCAAAACAAACCTCAATATTTATTGCCCTGATCCTGCAGGTTACAGAAACATCCCATATGTGGTCATAAACTTCTGTATGGGCACACGGCAGGGCTCAAAAGGAAAGGAGCTTTTGGGTACCATGTCACATTTGAAGGCACACTAAGGTACCCCTACAGTAGAAACCCCAAAAAAGTTACCCCATTTTGGAAACTACGGGGGTAACAGGAGAAAAAGCACCCCAAATTTGCATTTTCTCCTGAATACCACAACACCCCATATGTGGTTGTAAATTGCTGTTTGGGCACATGGCAGGGATCAGAATAGAAGGAGTGGAATGGTTTAGGGGCATCATGTTACTACTGATCGGCCTCTGGAGACCAGTGCAGCCATTTTCGACAGCCATACATTTCATTTTTCTTTCAACTGAGCTTTATCATTAGTTATTTTTTGTGATACTTTTAATCGCTTTTAATTTACCTTTTTGGAAACGAGATAAAGAAAAGGCATTAACTCTGCCATTGTCTTTTGGGTTTTGTTATTACGGCGAACACTGTGTGGGAAAAATGACGTTACCCTTATTCTGCTGGTTAGTACGATTATAAGGATACCAATATATATACACTTTTAGGCCTCATGCACACGACAGTTTTTTTTCACGGCCCGCAAAAACGGGGTCCGTGGGTCCGTGATCCGTGACCGTTTTTTCGTCCGTGGGTCTTCCTTGATTTTTGGAGGATCCACGGACATGAAAAAAAAGTCGTTTTGGCGTCCGCCTGGCCGTGCGGAGCCAAACGGATCCGTCCTGAATTACAATGCAAGTCAATGGGGACGGATCCGTTTGACGTTGACACAATATGGTGCAATTGCAAACGGATCCGTCCTCATTGACTTTCAATGTAAAGTCAGGAGTCCCTTTACTTTCACACTTGTGTTCATAATGCAGACGGTGGCTCCGTTCAGAGCGGATCCGTCTGCATTATATTGTTAAAACATTTCTAAAGTGTGAAAATAGCCTCAGACGGATCCGTCCAGACTTTACATTGAAAGTCAATGGGGGACGGATCCGTTTGAAAATTGAGCCACAGTGTGTCATCTTCAAACGGATCCGTCCCCATTGACTTACATTATAAGTCTGGACGGATCCGCTTGCCTCCGCACGGCCAGGCGGACACCCGAACATAACTTGAAGCGTCCCCATCACCATGGGAACGCCTCTATGTTAGAATATACTGTCGGATATGAGCTACATCGTGAAACTCATTTCCGACAGTATATTCTAACACAGAGGCGTTCCCATGGTGATGGGGACGCTTCAGGTTAGAATACACTGAAAAACTGTGTACATGACTGCCCCCTGCTGCCTGGCAGCACCCGATCTCTTACAGGGGGCCGTGATCAGCACAATTAACTCCTCAGGTGCCGCACTGTAAGAGATCTGGGCTGCCAGGCAGCAGGGGGCAGCCCCCCCCCTCCCCAGTTTGAATATCGTTGGTGGCACAGTGTGCGCCCACCATCGCCCCCCCCCCTTCCTCCCTCTATAGTTAAAAATCGTTGGTGGCACAGTGTGCACCCACCATCGCCCCCCCCTTCCTCCCTGTATAGTTAAAAATCGTTGGTGGCACAGTGTGCGCCCACCATCGGCCCCCCCTCTCCCTTCCTCCCTGTATAGTTAAAAATCGTTGGTGGCACAGTGTGCGCCCCACCATCGGCCCCCCTCTCCCTATCTCCCTATAGTAGTAACAACCATTGGTGGCAGTGTGCGGCCTCCCATCCCCCCCCCATCATTGGTGGCAGCGGAGTTCCGATCGGAGTCCCAGTTTAATCGCTGGGGCTCCGATCGGTAACCATGGCAACCAGGAAGCTACTGCATCCCTGGTTGCCATGGTTACTTAGCAATAGTACAATTGTAGAAGATTCATACTTACCTGCTTGCTGCTGCGATGTCTGTGACCGGCCGGGAGCTCCACCTACTGGTAAGTGAAAGGTCTGTGCGGCGCATTGCTAAAGAACTGTCACTTACCAGTAGGAGGAGCTCCCGGCCGGTCACAGACATCGCAGCAGCAAGCAGGTAAGTATGAATCTTCTACTGTGGTGGGGGGGGGGAATGGGAGGCCGCACACTGCCACCAATGGTTGTTACTACTATAGAGAGAGGGGGGCCGATGGTGGGCGCACACTGTGCCACCAACGATTTTTAACTATAGAGGGAGGAAGGGGGGGGCGATGGTGGGCGCACACTGTGCCACCAACGATTTTTAACTATAGAGGGAGGAAGGGGGGGGATGGTGGGCGCACACTGTGCCACCAACGATTTTTAACTATACAGGGAGGAAGGGGGGGGGCGATGGTGGGCGCACACTGTGCCACCAACGATTTTTAACTATAGAGGGAGGAAGGGGGGGGATGGTGGGCGCACACTGTGCCACCAACGATATTCAAACTGGGGAGGGGGGGGGGTCTGCCCCCTGCTGCCGGGCAGCCCTGATCTCTTACAGGGGAATATGATAGTACAATTAACCCCTTTAGGTGCCGCACCTGAAGGAGTTAATTGTGCTATCATATCCCCCTGTAAGAGATCGGGTGCTGCCAGGCAGCAGGGGGCAGTCTTGTACAAAGTTTGCAGTGTATTCTAACTAGAAGCGTCCCCATCACCATGGGAACGCTTCTGTGTTAGAATATACTGTCGGAAATGAGTTTTCACGAAGTGAAAACTTAGATCAGAAAAAGCTTTTATGCAGACGGATCTTCGGATCCGTCTGTATGAAAGCAACCTACGGCCACGGATCACGGACACGGATGCCAATCTTGTGTGCATCCGTGTTCTTTCACGGACCCATTGACTTGAATGGGTCCGTGAACCGTTGTCCGTCAAAAAAATAGGACAGGTCATATTTTTTTGACGGACAGGATACACGGATCACGGCCTCGGCTGCAAAACGGTGCATTTTCCGATTTTTCCACGGACCCATTGAAAGTCAATGGGTCCGCGAAAAAAAACGGAAAACGGCACAACGGCCACGGATGCACACAACGGTCGTGTGCATGAGGCCTTATACAAAGCATTTTTGAAAAAAAAAAATTGTGTTGCCATTTTCTGAGAGACAATTTTTTTTTTTCTTCTGCCAATCGTCTTGTGTGGGGGCTCATTTTTTGCGGGATCAGATGATGTTTTCATTTGTACCATTTTGGGTACATAGTACTTTTTGATCGCTACACTTTTTATAAGACAAAGTTATCAAAAATGGCTATTTTGGCGCTGTTATGATCTTTATCTGATGGGGTAGATCATGTAATATTTTTATAGAGCTAGTCATTACAGACATGGCTATACCTAATATGTGTTTTTTTTTTTTTATTGTATATGGCTTGATGAAGGGTGTTTTTTCTTTTTTGCTTGAAACTTTGAATTTTTCATTAAAAAAAACACTTTTTAAAACCTTTTTTTACTTTTTATTTTTGTCCCACTCTTGGACATAAACTTTTGGATGACTGATCCACTCTACAATGCATTACAATACATTCTGTATTGCTATGAATTGCCTGTCAGTGTAATACACTGATAGAGTGCCTATGAGACCCAGCCATGGCTGTGGAAGGCATCAGGCTGCCATGCCACCATCAGGTCTCCATCACCGCAGCGTGGGTACCCGATGGGGTCAGAGAGGGGGACCCCTCCCTCCACAAAACCCATACATGCCAGGGTCAGTGGCATGGAAGGGGTTAATGCGCTGGCATCAGTGTTTTCACCTATGTCGACAGATGTACCAGGGGCCTGGCTGCTAGTAACAGCTGGGCCCCTGCCGCTGATCGGACCCAGCTGTTACATGTATGGCGGATGTCGGGAAGGTGTTAAAGAAGTCCTGTCCCCTCTCCTCACATGTTTGTTTTAGTAACTACTTGCATTCCCCATGTGATAACAATTCTGGAGCATCTATTCTAATGACTGTATGTTGTACCATTTTTATTATTCCTGCTAGAAGCTATGAATGAATTACTAGCCATTTGCAATAAACATCCAGATGGGTGTCGCATACCTCCAAACTGTCCCGGATTTTTGTGGCTGTTTCGTGATCCCAGAACGGCGGCAGTATGTCCCACTCTCAGCTGATTGCAATAGTGAAACAGGGAGCCGCCTGATCCCCACCTCACTATTCCTCTCAGCTACCGGCGCTCCCCAGAGGCAGGATGCGGTCAGACATACCTCTGTTGGTCTCTGGTCTGTGTTGGAAGAGCGGTACAGGCTAGGATCAGCCTGTGGACTCCTCCTACACAGCCAGCAGCCAGGTTCGGAATTTAATGGTAGGCCCTAGGTACCCCAGTCCAACACTGCTAGCACTGCTACTGGGGAGTGCAGATCATAGGAGGAACTAGGTGAGTAATGTTTTTTTTTTCTTCCTGTGAAGGGGGCACATATTTGGACATTACTGTGAAGGGAGCACCTATCTTGGCATTACTGTGAAAGGGGCATATATCTGGGCATTACTGTTAAAGGGGCACATATCTGGGCATTACTATGAAGGGGGCACATATCTGGACATTACTGTGAAAGGGGCACATATATTGACATTACTGTGAAAGGGGCACATATATTGGCATTACTGTGAAGGGGGCACATATCTGGGCATTACTGTGAAGCGGGCACATATCTGGGCATTACTATGAAGGGGGCACATATCTGGGCATTACTGTGAAGGGGACACATATCTGGGCATAACAAGTGTGAAAGGGCACATATCTGGCAATTACTACTGTGAAGGGAGCATATCTGGGCATAACTACTGTGAAGGGGCACATGTGGGCATTACTACTGTAAAAAGGGCATATCTGGGCACAACTACTGTGAAGGGGCCATTACTACTGTGAGGGGCACATGTGGGTATTACTACTGTGAAGGGAGCATATCTGGGCAATACTACTGTGAAGGGCACATATCTGGCCATTACTACTGTGAAAGGGGCACATGTGGGCATAACTACTGTGAAGGGGCACATATACTACTCACAAAAAGTTAGAGATATTTGGCTTGTGGGTGAAATTTCAGTATGAACCTAAAATGCACTCTAACCTTTACAGATGAACTTAATGTGACCTTCTCTAAACTTTTGAATGCACATGTCTAACTGTTCAGTGTTTCAGTACTTTTTGCACAACTTGCTGTTCTCTAACAAGGAGCAAAATTCACAACAGGTGTTTGATCGCCCAATAAATGTCCTGGTTCAATTAGAATTGGTATTTAAACAGTCCTCCTCATCATGCTGTCCACATTTTGACATTATAAAACCAAGACAAAACCTAACAATTGATCAACAGTACCTCGCCATTGCAAGATTTCAAGCAGGATGTACTCAGATGGAAGTGGCTACTGAGCTTAGAGTATCACAGCGTGTCATCAGCAGGTTGCAACAGAGATACAGAGAGACTGGAAGAGTCACGGAAAGGCATAGAAGTGGACGTCCTTTGGCCACATCCCACACTGATGACCTTTTCATTGTGAACAGTGCCCTGTGGAACTGGATGATGAATGCCACACAACTCCAGGCACATCTACGGGAGGTCAGAGGTACCCAAGTGTCATGTCAGACCATTCAAAACTGTTTACATCAGTGTGATCTGCATGCTAGACAACCTGCAAGTGTACCTGACCACAGAGGTCATCGCCTTGCATGGGCAGGGAGCATCTACACTGGACGAGGGAATAGAAGGTGTCAGTGCTGTTTGCTGATGAAAGTCAATTCACACTGAGCAGAAATAATGGCCGACAACGATATTAGAGATGTCAAGGAGAGCGCTATGCATCATCCACAGTTTTCCTTTGGTGGTGGTGTTACAGTGTAGTCAATACAGAACTGCCCTACACTTTGTGACTGGTACAGTTACAATACTACTTGAATAACATTATTAATCCAGTCATTGTGCCTCTGCATGAACAACACAGGTCTAATTTCATCATGGATGACAATGCACCAGCTCATTGAGGTTGCATCATTAAGGAATGGCTGCTGAAGAATTGGGGTACCTCAAATGGGGTGGCCTGCACTTTCACCAGACCTGAATCCCATTGAAAAGCTATAGGATCGGCTGAGTCACAGTGTAGAGGCTTGTAATTCTGTACCCCAAAACCTCAATGACCGAGGGCTGTCCTTCAAGAAAAGTGGGATGCCATGCCAGCCCTATGATATAAATTCCTATTCTTATCCGCAAGAACAGGACATGTTCTATCTTTTTTGCGGGTCCGCAGAACAGAAGTACAGATGCGGACAGCACACAATGTGCTGTCCTCATCTTTTGCAGCCCCATTGAAATTAAAACTCCTGCAAAATTGTGGAACGGGTGCAGACAAAAAAAGAATCATCGCCGGCATTATTTCTTCCAAAAAGCCATCCCTGTCTTGTATTGTCACATGGCAGAGAATGTAGGCCACTCCTTGCAGTTCTCGCTGTACGGCAGGGTCCAGGCCACCATGGAAACCTGGAGCAGCTGTCTTTCACAGCCCACTAGGTCAATGTTTTTCACAGTGACACCAGGTCCTATTGACACCTCCATATTTGTGACAGTCTGGTTCCTACAGGTTCCCAAAGTGCACAAAGCAGCAAACATCACCCTGCCAGTTGGGCAAAGTGATCAGTGTCAATGGCAAGAACATTATGGCCACACTCCATTTATAGTAAAACATGCTCCATGCATGACGCACGTAATCACTTTAGTCATGCAACAAGTACAGATGCAGCCGAGCTAAACTTGATGGTTAACGCATTAAGTAAAAAATGGCAAGAAAAAGATACCGTATTTTTCCTGACGCCTCCCCAACAGCACTACGTGGAGGATTACCCCGCCTTCTCCAGGGACAGGAAACAGCTTTCGAGCCCAGCCAATAAAGGGCCCCCTCCCTCTTACCTTGCCAGTTGTTTCCTGTCCCTCAGAAGGATCGGGATCTCGAGCACCAGCATTATCCGCGCGGCCTTTGGTTTGTTGTCCCGGCGCTGCCAGAGGGCCGTCGCAGGGGAGAGGGTCGCGGGACCGGGAAGCTGGTCACCCCGGTCTGTTTTTTCCGCGTTCTGTGAGAACCGGCGTCTCTGTGCGGCTTGAGGGGGCGGGCCTGGGCCGGGGCACGCCCCCATATTCCTCCCATAGCGCTGGCCTCTATGACGTGAAGGATCGCGTCATCAGAAGGGGCCGGCGTGACACGTAGGAGTGGGCGGAGCTTCATGCATAAGGCAGAAGTGGAAGCAGTTGGCGGCGTTCTAACCAGAGGTCCTGCAGTTAGAGTGCTTCACTGCCTACCTGAAGAGCGAACCAACGATGCATGCCGAAGATGACTCCCCCAAAAAGCCCACAGATTCCTCCAGGCCTTCTTGCCCGGTAAGCCTCCTCCCTACTCAATGTATGAGAGGTGTTTTGTTTGTCCATGCACCCGTATTTACTTGCACTGGGTTTTCTTCTGGTGGTGGTTCCTAAAAAGCAAAAGAAAGGGAGATAGATAAAACTATTCTTGCTGTTGTGTCTCCTAGGGAAGAGAATCTTCTAAAAAGGAGCAATCCATCAGAAGAAAATGTGCTATGTGCAAAAAGACGCTGTCTGGCTCTCATAAAAAATCTTTATGCCAAAAATGCTGTGACAAAGTGGTCTCAGAAGAAACCCCTTCCTTGGTGGAGACTCTGAGAAATATCATTAAAGAAGAAGTTGGGTCAGCAGTAGAAGCAAAGCTATCTACCATACAGCCCAGACCCTCTACCTCTAACGCCTCCGTTGTGGAGCAAGTTTCCGACCTGGATGAAGGAGAAATTTCATCGGGTCCAGACTCTGACATTTCGGTAGACACCTATGGTCGACCCATGTGTTCGGTAGAAGAGACAGAAGTCTTGCTAAAAAATATCAGAGCTACAATTAACCTGGAAGAAGCGAAAGAGACACTATCTGTACAAGATCAGATGTTCGCAGCTCTAGGGGACAAGAAAAAAACGTGTTTTTCCTGTCCACGCTAATATTAAATCCTTAATCCAAAACGAATGGAAAGACCCTGAAAAGAGGCAGTCCGCCTCTAAAATTTTCAGAAGGAAATATCCATTTGGAGAAGAGGACTCAGCCACCTGGGATAAAACTCCTAAGGTGGATGCCCCCGTGGCAAGGATTTCTAAAAAATCTGCCCTACCCTTTGAAGACCTGGGACTTCTCAAAGATCCCATGGATAAAAAATGTGAAAGTCTCCTAAAAAAGACATGGGAATCCTCCACCGCTGTATTGAGACCAGGTATTGCTGCCACCTACACCGCCAGAACCCTGTCTCTGTGGTTGGGACAGTTAGAGGAGCATATTGGATCCGGCACGCCCAGGGAAGACTTCCTGGCTTCAATCCCAATACTGAAGCAAGCTGCAAATTGTATCGCCAATGCCTCAGCCGATATAGTAAAGTTGTCGGCCAGAACAGCCGCCCTATCCAATGCTTGACGAAGAGCTATTTGGTTGCGTACGTGGTAAGGTGATACAGCGTCAAAGAATAAGCTTTGTTCTCTACCATGTGAAGGTGACAGAGTTTTTGGCACAGCTCTAGACGACATCCTGGAAAAAGCCTCAGATACAAAAAAGGGCTTTCCTACTGAATCAAAGTTTTTTTACAAAAGACGTTCCTTTCGTCCCCAAAAGCGTGGGAGATTTGACCAAAAAAAGAAAGATTCAGGGCAGTCTTGGCAGTCTACCCGAGGGAAGGGAAGGGGGTTCTTGTTTAACCCCGACAAGTCTGCCCGCACATCCTTCCAATGACGCCAGGGGGGCCGTACGGGGAAGACTCAGGTTTTTCCACTCTGCCTGGGAGAACATTCAAGCTTGCCCCTGGGTACTAGAGGGGATAAAAAATGGATTCAGTCTGGAATTCAATCATTATCCCCCAAACCGATATATGGAGAACATAAAACTAAAAGTGGAAAATCAAGAGGCTATGGACCTACAGATATCACTCCTGCTGGAAAAAAGAGCCATCATTCCTGTACCAGTGGAAGAACAAAAGGAAGGGTTTTATTCACCGATTTTCCTAATAAAGAAACCGAATGGCTCCTTCAGAGCAATTATAAACTTGAAAGCCCTGAACAAGTACATAGTGTACAAAAGGTTCAAGATGGAGTCAATAAAGTCCGTGACCAACCTCCTTCAGAAAGACTGTTTCATGGTAAAATTAGACCTGGCGGACGCCTATTACCATGTTCCAATCCGAAAGAAAGACCAAAAGTTTTTGAGGACGGCAGTATGGTTCAAAGGATCCCTATGTCACTACCAGTTCCAGGTTCTTCCATTTGGCCTCAGTTCAGCTCCAAGACTGTTCACGAAGGTCATGACGGAAGTGGCAAAACATTTTCATCTGGCAGGGATCCTATTGATCCCATACTTGGACGATTTTTTGATTGCAGCTCCATCGGAAGACCTCTTGTTTTGTCATCTGCAGATTATACAGAACACCCTGAGCAATCTAGGATGGATGATCAACAGAGAAAAATCATGTCTCCTGCCCTCAAAAAGAATGACATTTTTGGGAGTTCTTCTGGACTCAATACTAATGTATTCCTTTCTTCCAGAGCAAAAACAAGACACCTTGATTTCCAGCATCAAGAATTTCCGGAGACAGGAACGTCCCTCCCTCCGGAAAATAATGACAATACTCGGTCTTATGACTTCAACGATTTCATCGGTACAGTGGGCCCAGCACCATACAAGAGAACTCCAGTCCTTTCTGTTGGAGAGCTGGGACAAAAAACAAACTTCCTTAAACAAAAGAGTGAAAATTCCATCTCGTATAAAGATATCCTTGCCTTGGTGGATGAATCGATCAAATCTTTCCCGAGGAGTGGCCTGGAAGCCGACAAATCAAGTAGTCATCACTACGGATGCCAGCCAACACGGGTGGGGAGCCCACATGGGAAAACAGTTGCAGCAGGGCCTATGGGATTCTCACCTTCGACAAGCCTCGTCAAATTTGAGAGAGTTGACCGCAGTATGGGAAGCCCTAAAAGCCTTTGCCCCTTTCGTCCTCATGAAGAATGTAAAGATTCTATCCGACAATTCGACAACTGTAGCCTACCTGAACAAGCAGGTGGGAACAAGGAGTCGCTCCCTTTCCTTAGTGACAGCGAAAATCCTAAGATGGGCAGAGAAAAACCTACGGTCTCTATCCGCAACCCATGTGAGGGGGAAAAAAAATCAGGTGGCGGACTTCCTCAGCAGAGACCGGCTAAAGGCAGGAGAATGGACATTGAACAGACAAGTCTTCAAGCAAATCTGTTCCAGATGGGGCACTCCAAGTGTCGACCTGTTTGCCACAAGAAAAAACACACAGGTCAGGGACTTTTTCTCCCTCTAAGTCCTAGATTGCCCCTTGAGTGTGGACGCCTTGTCAACTCCTTGGCCCCAACAACTTCTCTATGCCTTTCCCCCCTTTCCCCTCATACAAAGGGTACTGGGCAAGATCATGGAGGAAAATGCCCAGATCATTCTGATAACGCCGTTCTGGCCCAGAAGATCGTGGTTCCCAGTCCTGAAGAACCTGGCAGGGAAAGACTTTTGGATCCTCCCTCCTCAGCTGGATCTATTGTCTCAGGGCCCAGTTGTTCATCCCAAAGTCACCCAACTTCGCTTAACAGCCTGGAGGCTGAAAGGAGTATACCGAGAGGAAAAGGATTTTCAGAGGCAAAAATATCCACCCTTTTGCAAAGTAGGAAAAATGTTACGTCAAGGATATATCTGAGAGCTTGGGAAGCCTTTCTGAGGTTTAGTGGCGATAAATATGACCCTTCCGGAGAACTTCAGGTGGCGCTAATCTTGGACTTCCTTCAAGCGGGACTAGATAAGGGACTGTCTGTAAGTACCCTAAAAGTCCAGGTAGCAGCTTTAAGTGTGTTCTTAAATACCAAGCTATCAGACATAAATGTCATCAAAAGGTTCCTTAGGGGGGCAATTAGAATCTGCCCAAGATTAAGATCTTCTGTTCCGCCCTGGGATTTAAATCTGGTACTATCCAGATTAATGTATCCACCCTTTGAGCCTATAGCTGAAATCCCCTTGAGAACATTGACCCTCAAGACAACTTTTTTGTTGGCCATCACCACAGCAAGAAGAGTAGGGGAGATTCAGGCCTTTTCCATCCTACCTCCTTATCTCAGGATTCTAGAGGATAGAATCATATTGAAACATGCTCCTGAATTTCTACCTAAAGTTGTAACAAAGTTCCACTGTCAACAGGAAGTTACTCTCCCCTCCTTCTGTTCCCAGGCGTCCTCGGAGATGGAAAGGCTATTTCATAACCTAGATGTTAGAAAATGCATCCTGCAATATATGGAGGCCACAAAAGATCTAAGGAAGTCGAACCAGCTACTTGTGCAGTATCTGGGTCTACATCGTGGACAGGCAGCTAGCAAGACTTCCGTCTCAAGATGGATTAAAGCCTGCATTGTCCTAGCCTATGAAACAGAGGGGCTAGCCCCTCCACCCTTGTTGAGAGCCCACTCCACCAGGGCATTGGCCACATCCTGGGCTGAAGGGGCCTCGGCCTCGATAGAAGAAATATGTCGGGCAGCCACATGGTCCAGTCCAGATACCTTTTTTAAACATTACAAATTGGACGTCTCTGCGAATAGAGATTTGTCTTTTGGACACAAAGTCCTGTCGGCAGTTGTCCCACCCTAATCATGTTTTCTATATTATTCCTCCACGTAGTGCCGTTGGGGAGGCGTCAGGAAAAGAAATAATTACTCTTAGGCCTCCTGCACACGACCGTTGTGTGCATCCGTGGCCGTTGTGCCGTTTTCCGTTTTTTTTCGCGGACCCATTGACTTTCAATGGGTCCGTGGAAAAATCGGAAAATGCACCGTTTTGCAGCCGAGGCCGTGATCCGTGTATCCTGTCCGTCAAAAAAATATGACCTGTCCTATTTTTTTGACGGACAACGGTTCACGGACCCATTCAAGTCAATGGGTCCGTGAAAGAACACGGATGCACACAAGATTGGCATCCGTGTCCGTGATCCATGGCCGTAGGTTGCTTTCATACAGACGGATCCGAAGATCCGTCTGCATAAAAGCTTTTTCTGATCTAAGTTTTCACTTCGTGAAAACTCATTTCCGACAGTATATTCTAACACAGAAGCGTTCCCATGGTGATGGGGACGCTTCTAGTTAGAATACACTGCAAACTTTGTACAAGACTGCCCCCTGCTGCCTGGCAGCACCCGATCTCTTACAGGGGGATATGATAGCACAATTAACCCCTTCAGGTGCGGCACCTAAAGGGGTTAATTGTACTATCATATTCCCCTGTAAGAGATCAGGGCTGCCAGGCAGCAGGGGGCAGACCCCCCCCCCCTCCCCAGTTTGAATATCGTTGGTGGCACAGTGTGCCCCCACCATCGCCCCCCCTCCCTCCCTCTATTGTATTAAATCGTTGGTGGCACAGTGTGCCAACCACCATCGGCCCCCCTCCCTCCCTCTATTGTATTAAATCGTTGGTGGCACAGTGTGCCAACCACCATCGCCCCCCCCCCTCCCTCTATAGCAGTAACATTGGTGGCAGTGTGCGGTCTCAACAGTAGAAGATTCATACTTACCTGCTTGCTGCTGCGATGTCTGTGAACGGCCGGGAGCTCCTCCTACTGGTAAGTGACAGTTCTTTAGCAATGCGCCGCACAGACCTTTCACTTACCAGTAGGAGGAGCTCCCGGCCGGACACAGACATCGCAGCAGCCAGGTAAGTATGAATCTTCTACTGTTGAGACCGCACACTGCCACCAATGTTACTGCTATAGAGGGAGGGGGGGGCGATGGTGGTTGGCACACTGTGCCACCAACGATTTAATACAATAGAGGGAGGGAGGGGGGCCGATGGTGGTTGGCACACTGTGCCACCAACGATTTAATACAATAGAGGGAGGGAGGGGGGCCGATGGTGGTTGGCACACTGTGCCACCAACGATTTAATACAATAGAGGGAGGGAGGGGGGCCGATGGTGGTTGGCACACTGTGCCACCAACGATTTAATACAATAGAGGGAGGGAGGGGGGGTGGCGATGGTGGGGGCACACTGTGCCACCAACGATATTCAAACTGGGGAGGGCTGCCCCCTGCTGCCTGGCAGCCCTGATCTCTTACAGGGGAATATGATAGTACAATTAACCCCTTTAGGTGCCGCACCTAAAGGGGTTAATTGTGCTATCATATCCCCCAGTAAGAGATCGGGTGCTGCCAGGCAGCAGGGGGCAGTCTTGTACAAAGTTTGTAGTGTATTCTAACCTGAAGCGTCCCCATCACCATGGGAACGCCTCTGTGTTAGAATATACTGTCGGATCTGAGGTTCACGAAGTAGCTCATATCCGACAGTATATTCTAACATAGAGGCGTTCCCATGGTGATGGGGACGCTTCAAGTTAAAATATACCATCGGATTGGAGAAAACTCCAATCCGATGGTATAAAAGAACTCCAGACTTTACATTGAAAGTCAATGGGGACGGATCCGTTTGAAATGGCACCATATTGTGTCAACATCAAACGGATCCGTCCCCATTGACTTGCATTGTAATTCAGGACGGATCCGTTTGGCTCCACACGGCCAGGCGGACACCAAAACGACTTTTTTTTCATGTCCGTGGATCCTCCAAAAATCAAGGAAGACCCACGGACGAAAAAACGGTCACGGATCACGGAGCCACGGACCCCGTTTTTGCGGACCGTGAAAAAAAACTGTCGTGTGCATGAGGCCTTACCGGTAATTGGATTTTCCTTTAGCCTCCACAACGGCACGAGGAATTCCCCCCCCCCCTCCAAAAAAAAAAAAAAAAAGGGGATAATTTTGAATGTTTAACGTTTTCATTTCTATTACGCTCAGGAGAATTAATCCTGACCTCGTATGTTGAACGATATTGTTATTTGATATTATTTACTTCATTAAATTTGAATTGTTGCATCTATCTTTGAGTACTAGGTTACTAACTGGCAAGGTAAGAGGGAGGGGGCCCTTTATTGGCTGGGCTCGAAAGCTGTTTCCTGTCCCTGGAGAAGGCGGGGTAATCCTCCATGTAGTGCCGTTGTGGAGGCTAAAGGAAAATCCAATTACCGGTAAGAGTAATTATTTCTTTTTGCCCTATAAGACACACTTCCCCCCACCCCATAAGACGCACTGGGGGGGAAATGGCAGTGCGTCTTATGGGGCGAATGCTGCCATTTAACACTGATACATCACTGGCCGCGATGTATCAGCAGAGAGGGAGGAGGGACTGGAGGCCGGTAACTGATATTGGAATGGCAGCGGGGCCCGGTGCAGTCACTGCATTCTATTACACCGGGCCCCGCTCACTGTAGTATTCATATCTAACGTGTAGGCATGGGCGCTTTGTTAAACTATAGGAATTCTTTGCAGCAGTAGAGAAATCCACTGTAGTACTCATTTGAAATTCCCATAGCAGGCAGGCCGGGCGGCAGCGTAACATCACTCAATAAGTCACGTGCTTGCTCCTCCCACTTTATGAATGAAGCAGGCGGAGCAGGTGCGTGACGTAGTGAGTGACATTACGCTGACGCACGGCCTGCCTGCTACGGGAATTTCAAGTGAGTACTACAGTGGATTTCTCTACTGCTGCAAAGAATTGCTATAGTTTAACAAAGCCCCATGCCTACATGCTAGATATGAATACTACAGTGAGCGGGGCCCAGTGTAATAGAATACAGTGACTGCACCGGGCCCCGCTGCCATTCCAATATCAGTTGCCGGCCACAGCCCCTGTAATGGGGGTAATTCACTATTTACACAGGGACACTGTTAAGGGGGGGAGGGTCTGTGGATGACACATATATAGCATAAGATGCTATATATTTGTCATCCACAGATCCCCCCCCCCCCCCATAACAGTGTCATCAACAAATCCCCATAATAGTATCATCCACAGATGCCCATAACAGTGCCATCCACAGATCCCCATAACAGTGCATATCCATGGATCCCCCATAACAGTGTCATCCACAGATCCCCCATAATAGTGTCATCCACAGACCATCATTAGTTCAAAACCCACCAAAAGCACACCTTTTGTATTTTCCTCCTCAAAATTTTCTATGGATTTCAGTGGCCTTTGTCGCAAGCTAACTGATATAACACTGTGACATATTATCAGAGTCAAATTTAGCTCGGCTACATCTATACACTGGCTTGCAGAGGGTGCTGGCTATGCCTAGGAGACTGTCCTCGCATTTCAGCCACTTTATTTATTTAATTACAGTGACACAACGGTCTACTGTTACACCGCTTAATCTGCTACATTCTAACTTGCTGGAATTTCACATTGCAGATGCTAGAGAGTCTGTACGAGCCCACCACAGCAGGGAGATGTGTAGTTTCAAGGTCAAGCAGTGTCAGCTCATCAGAGACACCTGTCGTCTATGAAGCCCCTCGAAGGGGCCACAAAATTGGTCCGTCATCCCTCTGATATTTATCTTAGAGCAGACACTCATGCTGATGAAAAAAGGGACAGTGGAAGAACAGCTTACTTATTTTACTAGTAACAGCTGCAGACAGTCAGAATTTTATAATTTGAAGGGAATCTTTCAGCAGTTTTGACCATGCAAAACTGCTGACAGCACTATTTAGGCCCCTTTCAGAACCCTTAGGCCCCTTGCAGACGAGCGTGTCCGGATTAGGTCCAGATGCGTTGCGGATGCGTTCAGTGAAAACTGTGGGATTTCGCAAGCAAATCCATTCAGCTTTGTTTGCGATCGCATTAAGTTGTTCAGTTTTTATTGCGTGGGTGCAATGCGATTTAGTGCGTTTTGCACGTGCTAAACAACTAAATGTATACAAACATCTCTTAGCCACCATCCGTGAAAAACCCATTGCATCTGCACTTACTTGCGGATGCCATGCGCTTTTTACGCAGCTCCATTCACTTCTATGGGGCCAGCGTTGCATGAAAAATCGCAGAATATAGAACATGCTGCGATTTTCATGCAACGCACAAGTGATGCGTGAAAACCAACGCTCATGTACACAGACCCATTAAAATGAATGGGCCCAGATTCCGTGCGGGAGCATCCCGCATTGCACCAGCGCGGAATACTCGCTCATGTGAAAGGGGCCTTACAGTTCTGAACTGTATTGGATAACACTGATAGCATTATGTCAGTGTCATCTAATACATTCTAGAACTGTAAGGGTTAAATAGCAATCATAAATCTATATAATGCTATGTGACCCCAGCAGGGGTTCAGGCTGGGTGTCTCGCTGTCAGTCCACAGCGAGACACTCGTTCGTCTGCAAGGGGCCTTAGGGGCTGGGAAGAGCATTATACACATAGGGTGCCTTCACATGCAGCAGAAAATTTTGCGACTGAAAATCAGTTCCATTCACCTTAATGGGGCTTGCAGAAATCCATGCGCTTGCTGCCCCAATCAAATGAATGGAACTCATTTTCAGTCACAGAATTTTCTGCCACGAAATCTGCTATGTGTGAAGGTGAGGTAAAAGATCATTTCGCTCACTGCACTTACTAAAGGTCTCTATATGTATACCTTGCTCTCCTGGTCTCCTAAATAACATTGTCAGCAGTTTTGGATAGTCAAGGCTTCTGACGGACTCCCCGAAAGCATTGCTCTCATGGCAATAAATTATGGCATACCACAGCGTTTGGCTGTACACTGCTAGCACCCGCGCCTTCTGCCATCTCTGTCCCTTTGGTAACACATTTATAAAGGACAACTCCATATTAGGTATGTTCCATAACAAAAATTGGACATGAATTGCGCTCCTGTGAATAAGGCATGAGGCCACTTTCATCAACATTGTAGAGGTAAATTGTACACATTTAATTTTCCTTTTCTTAAATTTCATTAAAAGCCATTTAAGTGTTTGCAATAATTGGTCTTCTAATTGCATCCATTCACGTTAACCTAATGCCTATTAGGACAATCGTCACATTTGTCACTGCTGTTCTACAATTAGGTATCCAAAGTAGGGCATTTATCATTTGGTTTTTGCAAATAAGTCAAGACAATCTCAGACTAGAAGCAAAACTTTGGCACAATGACATTTTTTACAACCTGACAATTTAATGAATTGTACTTAAAGGGATTGTCCGCTTTGGATATATCCTATCCTCATGATACGGTCATCAATATAAGATCGCCGGGGCCCGACCTCTGGCACCCCCGTCGATCAACTGTTTGGAGAGAAAGCAGTGCCCGTACAAGCACTGTGTTCTCTTCTTTGTTTACCTGCTCAGATTTAACATTTCCTCCATCCCATTCACTTCAATAGGACGGCTCTCTCCTATTCAAGTAGATAGGAGCACATCCTGCTCCCTCCAGCAGGCATGATGTAGTGAGAAAAATGAGAGAAAAGGTGTGGGGGGAACTCAATACCAGGACCACATGGACCACCAACTAATTGAAATATAAATAAATATATACTTTTATTGGGATCTAAAAATATCAAAAAATTCTTAAAGGGGCCACACAATAAAACCTCCTAATAGGATATTAATATCAGCAGCAATCAAATATTCAAGCAGCAGTAGCAATAAAAATATTCAAGCAGCAGTAGCAATAAAAAAAAAAAAATATATATATATATATATATATATATGCACTCACCTAAAGAATTATTAGGAACACAATACTAATAGACCCCCTTTTGCCTTCAGAACTGCCTTAATTCTACGTGGCATTGATTCAACAAGGTGCTGATAGCATTCTTTAGAAATGTTGGCCCATATTGATAGGATAGCATCTTGCAGTTGATGGAGATTTGAGGGATGCCCATCCAGGGCATGAAGCTCCCGTTCCACCACATCCCAAAGATGCTCTATTGGGTTGAGATCTGGTGACTGTTGGTGCCATTTTAGTACAGTGAACTCATTGTCATGTTCAAGAAACCAATTTGAAATGATTCGAGCTTTGTGACATGGTGCATTATCCTGCTGGAAGTAGCCATCAGAGGATGGGTACATGATGGTCATGAGGGATGGCCAAATTCGGACTCTACCATTTGAATGTCTCAACAGAAATTGAGACTCATCAGACCAGACAACATTTTTCCAGTCTTCAACAGTCCAATTTTGGTCAGCTTGTGCAAATTGTAGCCTCTTTTTCCTATTTGTAGTGGAGATGAGTGGTACCAGGTGGGGTCTTCTGCTGTTGTAGCCCATCCGCCTCAAGGTTGTGCGTGTTATGGCTTCACAAATGCTTTGCTGCATACCTCGGTTGTAACGAGTGGTTATTTCAGTCAATGTTGCTCTTCTATCAGCTTGAATCAGTCGGCCCACTCTCCTCTGACCTCTAGCATCAACAAGGCACAGGACTGCAGCATACTGGATGTTTTTCCCTTTTCACACCATTCTTTGTAAACCCTAGAAATGGTTGTGCGTGAAAATCCCAGTAACTGAGCAGATTGTGAAATACTCAGACCGGCCCGTCTGGCACCAACAACCATGCCACGCTCAAAATTGCTAAAATCACCTTTCTTTCCCATTCTGACATTCAGTTTGGAGTTCAGGAGATTGTCTTGACCAGGACCCCAACCCTACATGCATTGAAGCAATTGCCATGTGATTGGTTGACTAGATAATCACATTAATGAGAAATAGAACAGGTGTTCCTAATAATTCTTTAGGTGAGTGTATATGTGTATATATATATATATATATATATATATATATATATCTATATACACACACACCGGCACAATAGAAAATATATAAATATACCGGCACAATAAAAAGAGGGTAAATGTCCACATATTTTCAAACTGTATTCACTTGTTCAGCAGCTTTTATAGTCAATGACACTCATCATTTGGTATACCACTTCTTTCTATATGTATGGATGTTTTTGTCCAAAATAATAGTTCCAATATTAAATAATGCGCTTATCGGCTATATCACATAGCGCTTTGGCACATATATTTATACTTTACCGCTCTACACCATATTCACGCTCGGTCTTGAAGTTTCTATAGGGTATTTCTTCCTCTTTAACCTGTCAGGACCTACGCGGCGTCTCACATGATCCAGTCGTCTTCTTGTGGCATCCCACGTGATGGCGGCAGGAGGCAGGGCGTACTTTCTGGGTCCTAAAGTTCCTTCGCTCCGCTGTGTTGGAAGATATATCGGTGTTATCAATGTCTTTTCAATTTCCGATAACTCCTTATTACCCCTATATTCAAGCCGCATATATAGAGTGTAAATTCCTTTGCTGTCCTTTTTCCCAAACGCGTTTCGGGGCTACAAAATGCCCCTTCCTCAGTGGTTAGGTAGTGAATGAGTTGATGTTCCTTTTATATGGTCAGTTTTCCTTCCCGCACAGGTTATTGGGAAAAATTGGTAATCCTGAAAATCTGGGTCCTTGATCCAGCTGCTGGCCTTAGGTTCACAATTTCGGCCTTATTTATTTATTTCACATTATATCATTCATATTGTTTGTTTTTCAATCTTCCCCTTTATATAAAACACAATATCTATACAGTTAATCTAAAAGTGCACATAAGTTATAAATGCGTTTTTCATGCGTTAGTTAGAAATATCCCTTTTTCACTCCTCCTTCTAATGTATTGTCTATCCGGCACTATGGGTGATAGTAATTATATAGCTGTGCTTTCAACATTTCTATCAGCGCTCAAAAATGTTCATATATTGTGTTTGTGACGAATGTATAAGTCAATGCTTGTGTGGTCAATAAAGAGTTCCTGTTTTACCCTTCATCATATTGAGGCTGGTGTTTGGGTAACTGATCGACACTGGGGATTGCTATACGCTGAAGATTTGCTATACACCCCTGGCTATACTATTGGCTCTTGTAAGAGCTGTTTCTGCTCTCTGGATTTAGGAGAGTTTCACCCACTGGAGCCTGGAGCCTTGTCGTAGGTCCAGGGCGGGTAGGAGACGGTGAGACCTCAACCAAGCTTTGGCGGTTTGTGGGGTCTGCAGCGCTTACGGTGTCAAGTGGAGTGCTTGGAGTCCTCGGGAAGTGCTAGGAGCATCTATTGACGGAGGTACCCGGTCGTGGTGCTAGGAGATCCGTTACATTGGTGGCAGCAGTGGGATGGCGTCCTAGTGTGAGGAGAAGCAGCTCGGAGGCACCGTTCGTGGATTTACAAAATTGAGGGCAATGCTAGTATCCGTACAGCACCCCTGGCTACAGCAGCAGGATGGAACCAGCAGTGGCATACGATGAGGAAGACATGGATGGCCGGGATGCATTAAGGAAAGGCATCTGGTACCAGGCCCTGGGTAATGTACAATACCAGCGAGGTAAGAGTCTCCCCAGTGGAGAGCAGCGATTGCAGAAGCAAGTGGCCCTGCAGATGCCCTTCCTGGGAGAACAGCCCCTGGAGGAATGGGGGAAGGAACTAGAGCATCGGGTATGGCAGGAGCTATGTTTGGAGGAGGCCTACCAGGCGCTCTGGTGATATATGGCACAGTATATACCCTGGACAGCTGAGCATGACAAGCCAGAGGGAGAGGAGTTTGATGGTCCTGGCTTGTTATGGGAGTCCTTTGCAGAGCCTGACTTCGGGAGCCCTGCACAGTCCAGACTTCAGAACATTTTGTACGAGAGAGAGGCGAGGCAGGATTGGGATGACCCCCACAAGGTGGAGAAAGACCTGGCTCACCTAGCAACCCTGGAGTGGGAACTGGAGCAGGACTACCGAGATCTCTTCCACTCCATTTAGAGGGCTCAGCGAGAGAGCAGAGTGTCAGACCCAGGTCCAGAGCCCTTCAGCTGGGAGGATATCATGGAGGTTTACTGGAAAGACCCGACTGAAGTATCCCCTGCTACAGTATCAGCTACACAGGTAGGGGACCTCATAGACTGGTTCTGGGGGGAACCCCATATAGCAGGTGGAGATGGGACTGAGGTCTCTCCTCCGGCCCTACAGGGATGCTGGGCAGTCGGCCCAGATCCCCAACGGCAGCCGGAGTTTCAGGGAGTAGGGACAGTCGGTCCTGCTCCCCAGCGGCAGTATGTTTTGCAGGGAGAGGAGAGCATTGTCTCCATTCCCCAGCGGCCGTGTGATATGCAGGGAATTGGGAGCCCAGTCTCCGGCCATGTGATCTACAAGGAATTGGAAACACAGTCTCCATCCCCCAGCGGCAGTTTAACGCACCCGGGGGAGACAGTAAGGCCCACAACGGTGCAGATGGGACCATGGTCTCTGCAATCACAGCACAGGGGGTAGGGACAGTCGGTCCTGTCCCCCAGCAACAGGGCTCTTTAGCCACAGGGGAGACAGTCGGTCTCCCCCCACAGCAGCATGGTGGCCTATCTAAAGGGCAGACAGTCGGTCTCCCCCTACAACAACCAGGCTACAACCAGGCTTCTTCCGTAGTAGCGCTGGCACCAGGGCAAAGTACCGCTGGTCTCTGCCCACTCAGCAACTCACCAAGAATCTGTTTGGAACAGGGGAGAAATGTGACAAAACCAACCTCGTCACTGGGTGGTGGAGAGGCCTGGCTACCAGCCTCTTGCCCCAGGATTATGGGCCCTCTCATCAGCCAGGCTTCCTTTGTTCACAAAGGACTTTTACTAACTTTTGAACCCCTGGTCTAATTCGTGCCATTTTGGGATGTTAAATGTTTGTGTACTGTAAAGGGTGGGACATTGTATATTTGAGTAGTGATGTCTGTCCTATTGTCCCCACGTGTGTATTGGCGATTTCCCTTTGTCCTGAGACATAATTGACTTACTCCTCGGTTGTCTCCAGGACAGAAGACATTGTGTATTCTCCTGCCTGTGATAATTACATCAACCCATTGTGTGAGGTAATTGTATCACAGGCAGAGGGGAGGATTTTGTGTGGGAGTGTCTGAGTGTATTGAACATGGTTATTGGTTGGTTTTACAAAACCCTGTGGGTGGTAACCTTGTTGGAAAATGTGTATAAGTCAATTCTTGTGTGGTCAATAAAGAGTTCCTGTTTTACCCTTCATCATGTTGAGGCTGGTGTTTGGGTAACTGATCGACACTGGGGATTGCTTAACGCTGAAGATTTGCTATACTCCCCTGGCTATACTATTAGCTCTTCTAAGAGCTGTTCCTGCTCTCTGGATTTAGGAGAGGTTCACCCACTGGAGCCTGGAGCCTTGTCGTAGGTCCAGGGTGGGCAGGAGACGTTGAGGCCTCAACCAAGCTTCGGCGGTTCGTGGGGTCTGCAGCGCTTACGGTGTCAAGTGGAGTGCTTGGAGTCCTCGGAAAGAGCTAGGAGCATCTATCGATGGAGGTACCCGGTCGGGGTGCTAGGAGATCCGTTACACTATTCAGATTTCTTCCTTCACATTGTAGCATTTGTATTGCTTTCTTTTTAATCTACCATTTTTTGCATATAGTCAGCACATCTTTAGGGTTTATATAAAATAATTAATAAATATATATAAATAAATATATGTACCACACCTCTAAAATTGTCTTAAAAATGATATAATCACCTTTATATTATTTATCCCTTCTAAAACCGCACTTGCGCTCTTGATGCGTTTTTCGTGCGTTAGTCTGAAAAACATAATTATTGTACCCTTCTCCTTTTCCTAGACCCTTCTAGTATCTTCTCTGTCTATTAGTATGGATACTGGTGTTCCTATAACTATAATATCGATATTCAGTTGTTCTTATATTGCTACCGATGTAGATATGGAGGGGTAGCCCACCGGGGAGGAGATATTGGGGTGCTGATAGACAGCCAGACATCTGATGTCTCGTCACCAGTGGACTACCACCCCATTACAGGAACCCAAATATCTCCATTTCTGCATTTAGGCCTCATCCATTTTGACTCCACTCTCGACATGTGAGCTATATGGTTACCTCCCCGTAAGTTTTTTTTTTTACCCTTTCAAAAGCCACATATGTGAGACTGGAGGGGTCGTAACCATGTCTCTCCTTATAATGTTTTGAAAGGGAATGTAATTCATAACCTTTCTTTATATTTCTCACGTTTGGCTATTCTTTTCTTCAGCTACCTTTTTGTTCTCCCTATATATTGTTTTGCACAGGGACATTGTAACCAATATATCACATTTGTGGAGTCACATGTTAACCCTTCTTTAATTTCTAGACTGAATGTATTCTGTGTTGATTGTACTTTCGTTATTTTCTTTGGAGAGCAGCTGAGTTTACAATTAGAACAATGTCCACATCTATCGAATCCTTTAGATATTAACTAATTTCGTCTTACTCCTGGTTTTCAATTGTTTACCGATGGAGCTACTTTCAGTCCTAAATTTGGCACCTTAGTGTATGTGATTTTTGGTGTGATGGTTAATTGAGGTCCTATCACTTTGTCATTTAACAGATGGTGCCAATGTTTTTCTGTATTGCGAGTGATATGGCCAAAAAATTCTAGTTATTTCATCCTGCTCTTTCTTTTGTTTAGGGATAAAAAAGTCTGTTCTATCCATAGTTTTAACCTTATTTAGTCCACTCTCTAGTATGTGTTGAGGATAATCCTTCTCTAAGAATTGTTGTTTTAAATCTGAGGCTTCTTTTTCAAACTGTCCGTTTTCTGTGCAGTTTCTTTTTAATCTCCTAAATTGGCTTGTTGGGATGTTTGTGAGCCACCTAGGTAGGTGGCAGCTGGAGAAACGGATGAAACTGTTCCTCATCACTGGCTTAAGGTAAGTATTACATATGAGTCTTTGTCCATCTATTTTAATATTTAAGTCTAGGAATTGTATATCAGTTTGGCTGATCATTGCCGTGAATCTCAAATTCCTGTTGTTACTATTAATGTGCTTCAGAAAAAATTCTAACGATTTCGACGTATTTTTCCAAATGAATGCTATATCGTCAATAAAACAACGCCATAGGGCCAGATCCGTCCCCAGCCTGGGCAGAATTATCTCAGCCTCCCATTGCGCCATAAACAAATTTGCGTAGCTGGGGGCGAATCTGGTCCCCATGGCTGTCCCTTTTTTGCTGTACATAAAAATCCTTGTAAAATACAAAATCATTTTGAGTGAGTATATCTTTTACTCCCTCAAGTAAAAAGGACATTTGTTCCTCTTCCATTAACTTTTTATCCATTAGCTGTTTTTGAAGGGCCTCAAGTGATGTAGTGAGGTGTACCAATATAAACCAGATTTCAGCTTGCAGAAAAACAAGATTACATACGTTGAAAAAACATTTTGTTGTTTTTGCATGAAACGTGTTATTATTGTTAAGTAAAACGTAAGCAAAACCTACACATATTTGGTATCGCTATAATCATGCTGACCCACAGAATAAAAGTCACACCTTAGGTAAACATCATAAATTTTAAATGCAAAAACTATGGCAGTACTGTTTTTTTCCACATGAAAAAATCCTGTAGTCCTTAAAGGAGTTGCCCATGATTTTGATATTGATGACCTATCCTCTTGAGGATAGGTCATCAATATCAGATCAACAGGGTTTGACTCCCAGCACCCCTGCCAATCAGCTGTTTGAGGAGAATGCAATATTTGCCAAATATGTGGAGGGATTTTATTTTAAAAAAATTTCCCACTGGAAAGAATTTTCTTCAATAGAATTTTTATTTTATTTTTTACTTGAATAAAAAAGAAATGTTTAATAACTTTTTTTTTACTTGACCTATAAGGGGACTTTAACAGACGATCTGTATATACAGTACAGAGTATTATACAGTCAGTGCTATAATGACAGAGAGGCGCAGATTGATGGGGATAAATTGCAAGCAGACTGACATCAGTATGCCGCAATCTCATTCGCAGGGCACCGATGTGAGACAGAGGCAGCTCCCTTCTTCTAAACCACTTAGATGCCGCAATCGGTATTTATTTTGACATCTAAGGGGTTAAATGGGCCAAATTAGCGCTTTTGTCTGTCTAGGTTGTTACAGTGAGAGCTGAGCACCTGATCTCTGATGCACGAGAGTTCAGTACAGCACTTATATTAGGCTGCCATAAAACGGAGGCAGTCTAGACTAAGGCTCGTTAGTGACGACCGTAAAAAGGCTTATGGGTGGTCGCTAACAGGTTAAAGGGAATCTATCAGCAGTTTTTTGCTCCCCCCCCCCCCCACCACACACACACACTAGCTAATATATTTTCTCCTTTTGCAACCAGTGGCAGGAGGCAAGGAAAAATGGGAAGGAGTGAATATGAGGACTCCCTGATGTGCGCCCTGTATTGGGTAAACTCCAGAGCCCGGTTTACATTGAAGCTATTCAATACAGGCTTAGCAAAGTGACTGGATCAATACAAGAAGATGACCCAGTATTTTGCTTAGGGTAGTTGTCACCAGTTTATGCTGCTCTCAGATAAGGCAGCATAGAACTGGTGATACATTATTAAGGAGTTAAAACTGTTTCATCTTATCTCAATCACTTATTCTTATTAGATCCTCACGAATTTGTCTAGATGCCACTAGTATACTCCTTCCTTGCTTATTTCGCACTGCAGTGCTGCTGAACCACCCCCTGTCTTCTCCATATGCTAGGCTGCCCCTAATCCTTGTGTCTGAATCATGCAGGTGTGATGCGTCTTAGCCTGGTAGGGGGCTGCTTCAGTTTTGGGTGATGCAGAATGTGCCCACATACACCAGCAGAACACATTGCCCACGTATCTGTTCTTTGATGTGTTACTATCACTTGGATACCGTAGATGAAAGCAGAATATCTGAAAATCTCATACTTAGTGCCCTCTGCCACGCCTGTGTTTATCTGGTACACCATGACTCACTGTGGCACAGTAGGAGATTGCCCCCCTATGAAAGCTGTGTTGCTGTAGTAGAAGTGGCATTTTATTGGCAGGCTGCAAACGCTCCTTATATCCAAAGGTTATCTTTGTAATCAAAAATGTATTTATGTCACTGCCTTTCATTTATGGTACAAAGCTTTCTACAATCCACCCACACAAGGTATTACACATTTCCCTTCTATTAAATATTTATATTAGGCATTTAAAGCCTTTAATCTCTTTTGTGTAATCTTTTTGCCTAAAAATTTAATTTACTCAGAAATTTAAAGGGGTTTTCCAACTGTTTTACTCCAGATGCACACAAGCAAATCTAAAGAGAGATACTCGCAGTGTGTGTCAATGTAAGGTCTCATTCTGACCTCTGCTCCTGACAGGATCGCACAGCATTATAATGATTTATAATGCTGTGTGCCCCTGTAAGACCTTGAATCTATTGTATTACACTAACAGCATTATGTCAGTGTAATTCCTTAGATTCCAGGAATTTCAAGGTCACACAGCATTATAAATCATTATAATGCTGTGCAATCCTGTCAGAGTGGAGGTCAGAATGAGACCTTACCCAGACACACGATGCAAGTTTCTTACATTGAACTCACTCGTGTGTGTCTTGCCTTACACTGATGACCTATCTTTTCCAACACCCGGGACCAGGGACGTAACTACCATAGCGGCAGACCATGTGACTGCTATGGGGCCCAGGGCAAGAGGGGGCCCAGTTGAAATCATCCCCTCTTCTACTGGGGGTAAAAACTTGGTCATGACTCTACCCGCTAAAGGAACAAATTCTAGCAAATGAGGCAGTGGAAAAATGGCCCAATAGTCATAGTTCTGTGTGGGGGGCCTGGTTTGATCCTTGCTATGGGGCCCTTACTTTCGTATGTATGCCACTGCCCGGGACCCTACTTATCAGCTGTTTGAGGAGCCCACGGTACTCCTTGTGAGTTATGCAAAATGTTTAATTACATTGAATTACAAAAGTATTCAGATCCAGGTGCTATTTTGAAAGCTGTAAAATACTTTTCGTGGGACAACCACTTGATTCCCTGTGTGCTGGAGTAAGATGCGCCTTCTCTTATTAATACATTTAGAACATCTCTGGCACTCAAGAAACCCAAATTTACATCAACCAGGGGCTTCGTAAAGACTTGAGTGGCCTGCCAAATTTAAAGTAAATTTGGTGGGCAGCAGAGGTTATATCCCTCCCATTAAGCCCTGTCCCTTTTCTTGTCACCGTTCTATGCCCAAAAATTCACAAATTATGGAAAAATAGGGCGTGCATCATAATTATATTACTCATTACAACATTAAAGGGGTTGCTTAGAAATTATCCCCTAGTCACAGGATAAAAGATCACTAGCTGATTGCTAGGTATTCGACCACTGGGACCCCAATCGATCCCAAAAACAGGTCTCATTCCCCTGGTCTCATGTGCCCTGCTGCTCCATCAGATCGGGGAAACGGGATCCCCATTCTCAGAATCAGTGGGGTCCCAACAGTCTAGCAATGTAAATGTAAGAAACCATATAGTACATGACAGTCTCTTTCTCACAAAGCTAGAACCAGCCCTGTACCTCACATGGATCCAGACATCTCCCCATTCGTTGCTCTGCTAGATTTATATCAAGCTGACAGCTCAGGGGGCGTTACATTTCTGCTGCATCTCTCTTCCTATCACAACTCAGGAGGCAGTTAAAGGATGAAACAGCTTGTACGACCTTATCAGTGAGCCGGACAAAGAAATAAGGGGAGGGGACAGCAGGTCCTCACTGGCTATGCTAAATTTATAATTACATGCAATTACAAAAGTATTCAGATCCAGGTACTGGTTTTTAAACTGTAGAATATTTTTAGTGGGACAACCCCGAAAGTGTTCCTCATACAGGTGATCAGCAGGGGTGCCGGGTGTCCTGAGGATAGGTCATCAATAGAAAATGCCCGGACAATCTCTTTAAATGGATTAAATCCCCTGTAGCAGTGTTACACTAAATTTGGGTGATTCTATACGAGTATGAATATGAAACTGTCCGAATAGAGGATATCATCTGTTGCCAATCTCTATAAAAATATCCATTCCCAGGTCTACCTGCCACTTAAACAGAAATGGTTGTATAATTGTGTCACAGATTCCAATCTCAGTATACATACCTTTTTCCTGTATCCTTGTATTTGCAACACAGATTTAAGTAGCAAATATAAAAATATAAAAAATATCGGGCAAATTACATTCCTATTGCATCTGTGTAAACGACTTTAAACCAGAACCATAAAAGAGTTGGCTTAAACACTGTATTCCCTTTTTTCCTACTGTTCAATATCTGGCACTAAATTCACTCAAAAACGTATTTCCCCAAATCGGAGTAAAAATACGGATAGCACGCATCAGTGAAAAATGGAAATGTGGATGAGGCCTAAATTAGCAAAAGCAGTACGGGTTTTAATATTATCAATGGTTTAAAACATAGAACTTGTAATCATTATGAGGGCACAACTAAACAAGTATATCATATGAGACAACAATGTCATAATAAAGGTAGACGAGCCAACGTCTTTGGTCTTTTCTCTAACTTGCTTCAATAAGGGGTCTAAATTTAAAGTCTCAAATTCTGATAACCTCTTGGAAACTTGGAAACTAAATTTCACCTAATATCACATTCCATCCCCCTGGGTCGTCAGCATCAAGCAACAAGAGATTTAATTTTGATTTAGTATTCCCTACCCCTGAAGATTTTGCAAACTGATCTAAACTCTTAACCTACCTAAAGAGCCTCTCATATCTGCCAAAAAAAAAGAGGACATCATCAGCATATAACATTTTTTTTTTGCTTATCGCCATATCTAAAACCACAGATCTCATTGTCTGAACGGATTTACTCAAGGATTCAATGAAAAAAGAAATGAGAAGCAGAGACAGTGGACAATCCTCCCTGGTCCCTCTCTCCAACTTGAATTTATCTGAAAACTCTCTGTTGACCAACATGAAAACCACAGGTTCACTATATAGCAAGCATATCCAATTAATAAAGAAGGAGCCAAAACCAAAAACCTTCCGGGCAAGGCCGATTGTAGCTTTTCTGCTACCTGAGGCGAAAAATGAAATGGAGCCCCCTTCCCATTAATAATCAAAGGTAGGAAAGCAAAATAGCCAACTGTTTATAAAAATTAACTGCTTGCACACATAAATATATGCCAGCAGTGACTATACTGCACACATAAATATATACCAGCAGTGGATATACCACATACATAAATATATACTAGCAGTGGATATACTTGAAACATAAATATATACCAGCAGTGGATATACCGCACACATAAATATATACCAGCAGTGTATATACCGCACACATAAATATATACCAGCAGTGGATATACCGCACACATAAATATATACCAGCAGTGATTATACCGCATATACAAGGGTGTAGCTATAGGGGAAGCAGAGGAAGCGGCTGCTTTGGGGCCCTGACCCAGAAGGGGCCCATCCAGGAAGAGGAGGACTAAAAGATTTTGTCAGGGACCCCTCAACAGTATTATACAATGAAATTATATACAGTGACAGTAAAGACAGTGTAGAAAATGGATGGAACAGCTGCCAGGCCTGGTCTGAGAGAGCGATCTTTGCTAGCCACAGAAATGGGGGAGGCATAAAAGGAAAGGGTTGTGAAAAAATTACTGGGGGAGGGGAGCCCCCTTCAAAAATTTGCTGTGGGGCCCAGTCATTTCTAGATACGCCTCTGTGCATATATAAATATATACCAGCAGTGATTATACCACGCATATAAATATATACCAGCAGTGGATATACCGCACACATAAATATATACCAGCAGTGTACAGTGAGGAACAGAAGTATTTGCAAGTTCTCCCACTTAGAAATCATGGAGGGGTCTGAAATTCACATTGTAGGTGCATTCCCACTCTGAGAGACAGAATTTAAAAACAAAATTCAGGAAATCACATTGTATGATTTTTAAAGAATTTATTTGTCTTGCACTGCTGAACATAAGTATTTGAACACCTGAGAAAATCAGTGTGAATATTTGGTACAGAAGCCTTTGTTTACAATTACAGAGGTCAAACGTTTCCTGTAGTTCTTGACCAGGTTAGCACACACTGCAACAGGGATTTTGGCCCACTCCTCCACACAAATCTCCTCTAGATATGTAGGAAATCGGGGCTGTCGCTGAGCAACATGGAGTTTCAGCTCCCTCCAAAGATGTTCTATTGGACTTAGGTCTAGAGACCTAGGCCACTCCAGAACCTTGATATGCTTCTTACGGAGCCACTCCTCTGTTATCCTGGCTGTGCTTTCGATCATTGTCATGTTAGAAGACACAGCCACGACCCATCTTCAATGCTCTGACTGAGGGAAGGAGGTTGTTGCTCAAGATCTCGCAATAAATGACCACATTCATCCTCTCCTTAATACAGTGCAGTCGTCTTGTCCCCTTCGCAGAAAAGCACCCCTAAAGCATATTGTTACCACCCCCATGCTTCACAGTAGGGATGGTGTTCTTGGGATGCAACTCATCCTTCTTTTTCCTTCAAACACGATGAAGTTTAGACCAAAAAGTTATATTTTGGTCTCATATGACCACATGACTTTCTCCCATGCCTTCTCTGGATCATCCAGATGGTCATTGGCAAATTTCAGATGGGCCTGTACATGTGATGACTTGAGCAGGGGAACCTTCCATGCAATGCATGATTTGAAACCGGCATAGGGTTCTACTGACAGTGACCTTTGAAACCGTGGTCCCAACTCTCTTCATGTCATTGACCAGCCCCTCCCTTGTAGTTCTGGGCTGATTCCTCACCTTTCTTATCATCAGTGATACCCCATGAGGTGCGATCTTGCATGGAGCCTCAGTACGATGAAGACTGACAGTCGTCTTTAGCCTCTTCCATTTTCTAACAATTGCTCCAACAGTTGATCTATTTTCACCAAGCTGCTTGGCAATTGCCCCGTAGCCCTTTCCAGCCTCATGGAAGTCCACAATTTTGTCTCTGGTGTCTTTTGACAGCTCTTTGCTCTTGCCCATGGTATTAGTTGGCGTCTGACTGACTGTGGGGTGGACAGGTGTCTTTAAAGAGCTCAGACAGGTGCTACTAAGTTAGATTATTGAGTAGAGTAGAGGTAGACTTTTTAACAGGCACAGTAACAGTAAACAAAGTAACCTTATACTCCACCGTTACCTTTACCTGCTGCTGCTGTCTGTCCTGATCCTGATGAGTTTGCCCTGGACTAAAGGGGCCTTACTGAAACCTTATCTGTTAATATTACACACAAACATAACAATTTAAAAAATGAAAGCACATGTTAGAACTGAACAAAATATTTATTTACAATTTGGGAAACAAATATGCCTCTATGGCAATTTCTTAAGTTTGTCTTGAATGTCCAAAAGCTCCTGGATTCTCTGGTGCTGCTTCTCTATCTGCTGCACCTTCCTGTCAAAAATCAGCTGCTGCTTCCTCTGGTGCTCCTGGAGTTCCTGTATTGATTTTTTGTGCTCCTGTTGCAGCAGCCTTATTTGTTGTTTTTTTTATTGAATTTGTACTGTTAGGATTAAAAAAAATATATATATGAAAATTACTTGCAATTCAAATTAAGAGGCAATTAGTGCATTGTGTAGAGTATTTGTTAAAGCACCGATTTACATCTTAATTCGTTAGTTTATGATATTTATTATGATTATATAGTTGGTTAATTAGTGATAGTTCAGTAGAGTGTGTGTATATGTGTACATATACACTGCGTGCAGAATTATTAGGCAAATTAGTATTTTGACCACATCATCCTCTTTATGCATGTTGTCTTACTCCAAGCTGTATAGGCTCGAAAGCCTACTACCAATTAAGCATATTAGGTGATGTGCATCTCTGTAATGAGAAGGGGTGTGGTCTAATGACATCAACACCCTATATCAGGTGTGCATAATTATTAGGCAACTTCCTTTCCTTTGGCAAAATGGGTCAAAAGAAGGACTTGACAGGCTCAGAAAAGTCAAAAATAGTGAGATATCTTGCAGAGGGATGCAGCACTCTTAAAATTGCAAAGCTTCTGAAGCGTGATCATCGAACAATCAAGCGTTTCATTCAAAATAGTCAACAGGGTCGCAAGAAGCGTGTGGAAAAACCAAGGCGCAAAATAACTGCCCATGAACTGAGAAAAGTCAAGCGTGCAGCTGCCAAGATGCCACTTGCCACCAGTTTGGCCATATTTCAGAGCTGCAACATCACTGGAGTGCCCAAAAGAAAAGGTGTGCAATACTCAGAGACATGGCCAAGGTAAGAAAGGCTGAAAGACGACCCCCACTGAACAAGACACACAAGCTGTAACGTCAAGACTGGGCCAAGAAATATCTCAAGACTGATTTTTCTAAGGTTTTATGGACTGATGAAATGAGAGTGAGTCTTGATGGGCCAGATGGCTGGATTGGTAAAGGGCAGAGAGCTCCAGTCCGACTCAGACGCCAGCAGGGTGGAGGTGGAGTACTGGTTTGGGCTGGTATCATCAAAGATGAGCTTGTGGGGCCTTTTTGGGTTGAGGATGGAATCAAGCTCAACTCCCAGTCCTACTGCCAGTTTCTGGAAGACACCTTCTTCAAGCAGTGGTACAGGAAGAAGTCTGCAAGGTAAGAAAAACATGATTTTCATGCAGGACAATGCTCCATCACACGCGTCCAAGTACTCCACAGCGTGGCTGGCAAGAAAGGGTATAAAAGAAGAAAATCTAATGACCTGCCTCCTTGTTCACCTGATCTGAACCCCATTGAGAACCTGTGGTCCATCATCAAATGTGAGATTTACAAGGAGGGAAAACAGTACACCTCTCTGAACAGTGTCTGGGAGGCTGTGGTTGCTGCTGCACGCAATGTTGATGGTGAACAGATCAAAACACTGACAGAATCCATGGATGGCAGGCTTTTGAGTGTCCTTGCAAAGAAAGGTGGCTATATTGGTCACTGATTTGTTTTTGTTTTGTTTTTGAATGTCAGAAATGTATATTTGTGAATGTTGAGATGTTATATTGGTTTCACTGGTAAAAATAAATAATTGAAATGGGTATATATTTGTTTTTTGTTAAGTTGCCTAATAATTATGTACAGTAATAGTCACCTGCACACACAGATATCCCCCTAAAATAGCTAAAACTAAAAACAAACTAAAAACTACTTCCAAAAATATTCAGCTTTGATATTAATGAGTTTTTGGGGTTCATTGAGAACATGGTTGTTGTTCAATAATAAAATTAATCCTCAAAAATACAACTTGCCTAATAATTCTGCACTCCCTGTATATATATATATATATATATATATATATATTTAAGAAAAAGTCCAGCAGGAGCACCATCCAAAAGACGGGTGCAATGTCCAACAAAGGGTAACGTCCTCCTCCATGTGGCGCATATATATGTTTGCGTACGTTGGGGCCACATTTGACCCCATCGCAACACCGCGTTTTTGATTAAAAAAAGTGTCTTGGAACAAAAAATTGTTGTTCTCAAGTATCAATTTCAGAAGAGAATTAATAAAATATTTTGTATCTAGAATTATATGTGAGCCATCCAGATATTTATTGACTGCAGCAATACCTTTCTCATTTCCTATTGATGTGTATAAAGATATCACATCAAAGGATACAAGAGTTAGAGACTCCACATTACTAGTGTCAACTGCTCTGAATTGTTGCAGAAAATCACCTGTATCTTTAATATAAGATTTTCCAGCTGTCGAGAAATCCATCAGCATCTTATCGAGGAAGATAGCTATTCTGCTAAATATAGAGTCTGAGCCTGATACGATGGGGCGGCCAGGGGGGTCCACAAGACTTTTGTGGACCTTGGGCAATATATATATTACCGGAGTGACGGGGAAGGGTACCGTCAAGTATTCCCTTAACCCCTCATCTATAATGCCCCCCATCACCGCATCAGACAGACTCTTCTGGATTATATTCATAATATGAAATTTTGGATCACCCTGCAAAATACCATAGACATTAGTATCTCCCAATTGACGTTGAACCTCCTTGATATAGTTAGACGTATCAAGTACAACCACCCCCCGCCCTTATCGGTGGGTTTAATTGTTAGGTGGGGGTTGTTCTTGAGTTGCGATAAAGCCTCAATTTCTGCGGAAGTCAAATTTGGACTCCTTAATGTATCTGTTTCTCCTATAGAGGATTTTAAATCTCTTACATCTCTTTTAACCGCAGAAATATAGGCATCTATCGCAGGCTCATCAACAATAGGGGTAAAGGCACTTTTGTTAGTCAAACCTAGTTTTTTAAGCGATAATTCACTGGAGCATGTCTGTATGTTGGCAGTGGTGCCCCTAAAAAACATTTTTAACTTAATGGAACGAAAAAAATCATTTAAATCAATTTCCAAATCAAACCAATTTACCTTGGAACTAGGGCAGAATGTAAGTCCATTAGACAAGACGCTATATTAAGCTTCAGTCAGTTCCACTGAGGACAAATTGAAGACTATGGTCTCTTTTTTTGTGTGGATCCCTTCATCGACTGTAATCTGGTCCAGTTGTATCGCTGTTTTCCTCTTCCTTCTATATCTGTGGCCTCCTCATCTCTTTGCCTTTTAGAAATTTTAACCTTCACATGATCGGATGGGGATCCCTGAACTAAACCTCTTTGAAGGTGGTGACGCCCAGCAATAACATCTGTGTTCTTTCGTTGCGCAATTTCAGACATGTAATTTTTTGTAATTTTTGTGTAGTGCTTTCCTTAGAAATTTGAGGGAGAATCCCCCCCATGGCTGCGTTATTGCCGGCAATTAGGTAGACAATGCCAGCGGGGTTCATTGATGTGTCCCCTTCTGACATATGCGACCTAATGGGCTGGGGTCCATCTCGGCAGAGCTGGAGCTCTCCCCATATGCTGGACAACATAGGATTCACCTACCGCGGCTGGATATACTGTTGAGGAGGCATTCTGCACAATCAATATATCTGTAACAAACACTAATGGAACCGTAGGGCAGTTTTGCCTTCAAGTAAAATGGCGGTTTCAGTACAACTGTGAAGAGCGCATGCGTCACATGAAAGCGCTATGAGACACATGATGACGCTCGTCTGGACATGCTCAATGAACCGATGGAGACGCTCAATGGAGCGCGATGGTCTTTGCGGGCACCATGACTTTTAGAGGTGCGATCTCTACGATCTTCATCCGTTACACTAGTCACTTTTGATTATAATCTTACTAAAGATGTTATATATATGTATTCGGAGTTTTGCATACCATATAGTTATTTGATCTACAAGCAGGGATATAGTTCTTGTATTGTGGATCTCATGGCACATGTCACTTTATGCACTTTGTTTATTTTTGCACATGCATCAGATGTATTTAATTTAACTATGATTGTAACCACATTGTGATTGGTTGGTCACTCAGGATATGTCTTTATATGCCCTCATTTTCACTGTTTCTATGCTTGAGGAAGGCTCTTGTGAGCCGAAACGTCGCAAGTTTGCCATACAATGGGTGAATAAAAAGTTTTTCTTATTTCACTACAATACAGGAGTGCAGTCCTACTTTTTTGCTTATATATATTGGGTGTTTCCTGAATGGGGAGAAAATGGGGAACATATACTGGGGTGCATTTTTCCCTGTTACCCCTTGTGAAAGTGAAAAATTGGGAACTGCTAATAATTTTAAATTTTTACAAATGTGTGCTCTGAAATGGTTTCACTATTGTTTCAGCCTTCTGTGAGACACTTGTCTGCTAAAAAATTTCCAACACTTGAAATGTTCGTACGGAGGTGCTGTTTGCGAAAAGGGGTCACTTGTTGGGGTTTTTCATTTCTGGGGACCTCACGAATTTATTTAATGCGACATGGTACCTAATATAAATCTGCCAATTCAGGTCAACCAAATCCATATTTTGCTGTTTGACTCTAGATCCCTGCTGTGCGCCAATACATAATTTTTGATTACATATGGGGTGTTGACGTATTCTGGGGGAAATGGTTAAGAAAATGTGGGGTGCATTTTTCCTGGAAAAAAAAATGATTTTCCATTTTCACAGCCAAGTGTTTCCTAATTCTAGGAAACGCCTGATCGGTCAAAATGCTCACTACACACCTTGAAATATTCAATATACATGTTATGGATACAGAAGTATATTGCTGTGTGCACATATTTACCTTCCTGGCTGGGGCTGGTGACATCCTCTTTTAACTAAAAGTATTTAAAATAATGTCTTCAACAACACAGCTAAAAATATTTAAGTCTTTGAAGGGGAAATATTAGATTTAATGTTACCGTTATAAGATCTGATTGTATTGCAATTGTATGTGTATGGGGTCTGATCAATTGGATATTGGCCAGCAAAGCAGAGATGTACCTGTCTAGTGAGGTGTACAGCTCGTTCGCCTCCCCATGGTGCACCCTGGGTAACGCTAAATGAACCAGCAAATACTGGCGGTCAGACAAAGAAAGCTTCTCCTGAGTCCTGACCAGCAGGACACAAACTCAAATCTATAGTGTGTGCGTGTGTGTGTGTGTTAGGGTGGCCACTTGCAGAGCCCCAAAAAGGAGGGCAGCGTACCGGGGACAGTGGCACACAATAGTTAAATACTACATAGTAGATGCCCAGGTTATGCCAGCATGGTCCATATTACTATATATAAGAAGATATATATATAACGTATACCAGCTGTACATATTGTGAGGCAGTGACAGGCCTCACTGCTGCTAGGGGAGAGATATGGCAGGAGTTTCCATTTCTTCGCTGTCAATCAGCAGGTCAGAGGCCGCACCAGGTGGAATAATCAGTCTGGGGTAAGAGCCCAGTCCAGACTGTTGGGAGGAGGAAGAGTCTGTGTGCAGCAGAGGCCTGGGAAGGCTCTGTACAAGTGGGCTCAGCTGAGCTGGCTGAGGGGCCACGGGGCTAGGTGTTAGCCTGAACTTTGGGGGACTCTGCGAGGTCTTGGAATCGACGGTCGCTAGGCCAGAGTCATAAGGACTTCTGGGCCACAATCCCCCAAAAGGTACTGGACTTTGTTACAGCCTGGAAATGCTGAATTGTTAGGCTGGGAAAAGCCGCATGTTCTTCCCGTGTGTGAACGGGGCTTTCAGTGAGGTAGGGAGTCCTCATGTTTAGTTAGAGCCCAGCCGGGCAGGTGTTTTATTTGTATTGTTTGTTTTCGGTTTTGCTGAGGTGCCAAATAAAAGCAATGTTTAGCCCCTAACCCTGTGGTCGATGAAGATCATTGTGAGAGTGACCCCCGAATAAGAGGCGATCCCTTACAATATATAATTATACACAGGAGATATCCAGGTTACAACAGCATGATCTAATTAGATAATTATACCTGGGCATAGTAGATGCCCAGGTTATACCAGCTGTACATTTATAATGATATACAGGTGATGCCCAAGTTATTCCAGCTTAGTCCATATATAATTTAGACTCTGATATATAGTAACATAGTACATAAGGCCGAAAAAAGACATTTGTCCATCCAGTTCGGCCTGTCATCCTGCAAGTTGATCCAGAGGAAGGCAAAAAAAAACTGTGAGGTAGAAGCCAATTTTCCTCACTTTAGGGGAATAAAAAATTCCTTCCCGACTCCAATCAGGCAATCAGAATAACTTCCTGGATCAACGTTCCCTCTCTAGTAGCTATTTCCTGTAATATTATTACACTCCAGAAATACATCTAGGCCCCTCTTGAATTCCTTTATTGTACTCACCATCACCACCTCCTCAGGCAGAGAGTTCCATAGTCTCACTGCTCTTACCGTAAAGAATCCTCTTCTATGTTTGTGTACAAACCTTGTTTCCTCTAGTCGCAGAGGATGTCCCCTCGTCACTGTCACAGTCCTGGGGATAAACAGATGATGGGATAGATCTCTGTACTGACCCCTGATATATTTATACATAGCAATTAGATCTTCCCTCAGTCGTCTTTATTCTAAAGTGAATAACCCTAATTTTGATAATCTTTCAGGGTACTGTAGTTGCCCCATTCCAGTTATTACTTTAGTTGCCCTTCTCTGGACCCTCTCCAGCTCTGCTATGTCTGCCTTGTTCACTGGAGCCCAGAACTGTACACAGTACTCCATGTGTGGTCTGACTAATGATTTGTAAAGTGGTAGGACTATTTTCTCATCACGGGTGATGCAACCCATTATCTTATTTGCCTTGGCAGCAGCTGCCTGACACTGGTTTTTGCAGCTTAGTTTGCTGTTTATTAAAATTCCTAGATCCTTTTCCATGTCAGTGTTACCGAGTGTTTTACCATTTAGTATGTACGGGTGACTTGCATTATTCCTTCCCATGTGCATAACTTTACATTTGTCAGTGTTAAACCTCATCTGCCACTTATCTGCCCAAGCCTGCAATCTATCCAGATCCCTCTGTAGTAGTATACTGTCCTCTTCAGTGTTAGTGTCATCTGCGAAAATTGATACTTTACTATGCAAGCCTTCTACAAGATCATTAATAAAGTCCTGTAAGTACCTGGGGCAGTGGGATCTGTGCTAACCTTGTGCCTAGTGGGTTGAGTGCTGATTCTGCTGGCTCTTATAGCACTGGACAGCCTAGACCAGCGTGGAATCATAGATGGCAGGCAGTGCCAGTGAGCATTAATCAGAGTGGCACTCGCGCTCCGCAGCCGCTCCCGCCTGAACTAAAGGTACACGTCGGACATGCCATGCACGCAGAAGTGCTGATGATGTTGTGACGTCACGTCATACAGCGCACTGTGCGGTCCGGACATGCTGCCAGGCCCTGCTCCCAGTAATGGGGATATGTAAAGCTATCCTGACCGGTGCCAACTGCCAACACCCGTGTAACCACTGGTGTTGGTCGAGCACCAAAGTGCTTCTGTGCTCGAGTACCGAGTACCCGAGTACAATGGAAGTCAATGGGAGAACCCGAGAAATAAACCAGGCACCCCCTGCTCTGAAGAGGAGAGGGTGTCTGGTTCACAGGAAAAAGTCAGAAATTGAAGGAACACCACTGAACTGGTTCGGGAACAGCATGGGGAGGATGTCTGGATGCATCTTGGACTCCCAGGTCGCTGCTGGGAACAATGTTGTCCGAGTAGTACAACACTTTTACAGACTGACAATAATACGCACAAAACCAAAGTTAAAATCGATTTTAGATGAAAAATTGTTAGGAAACATTATTTCCTGTATATTTACTTGTATATAAAGTGCAAGTGCTGCCAGAAATTACAAGGAAGAGGCGCTCCGATACAACCTGTATATCATATAAAGGAGGGCCTCATTCACATTGTAGTACAATTGTTCAGATAGTGGAACTCCTACACTCATAAAGTCTATGCACTAAGTGAGAGGGCTGCCAAAAATTACAAGTAACCGTCACTCCAATACACCCTTTATTACACATAAAGGAGGGCATCATACACACCCTTGAAAAATGATTGATGACCTGCTGGTGACCCTCCAAAACTATTGGAGCAAGGGCCTTCTGATCTGACCATCTAAAACATTAAGGGCGAGGGCCTGCTGCTGAGCTGACCCTCTAAAACATTAGGGGCGAGTGCCTGCTGCTGATCTGACCATCTAAAACATTAGGGGTGAGGGCCTGCTGCTGAGCTTACCCTCTAAAACATTAGGGGTGAGGGCCTGCTGCTGATCTGACCATCTAAAACATTAGGGGCGAGGGCCTGCTGCTGAGCTGACCCTCTAAAACATTAGGGGTGAGGGCCTGCTAGTAACACTCTAAAACATTAAGAACAAGGACATGCTGGTGACCCTCAAAAACATTATGGTTGAGGGCCTGCTGGTGACCCTCAAAAACATTTAGGGGCGAGGGCCTGCTGGTGACCCTCTAAAACATTATGGGTGAGGGCCTGCTGCTGAGCTGACCCTCTAAAACATTAGGAGCGAGGGCAGCTTAATAGGCATTGTGATATGATGGAGGAGGAGGACAAGAAAAGGGAGATTGAACCATATACCCTTTTTAGCGGTGGAAGGGGTACATGGGAATACAGTGTATTGAATACACCATAAAAGCCACATTTGGAGTGCCTTTATGTTCAGCTGCTTTCCTCTGGGGGCATAGAGAAGTCAGGGGCAATCCAGGCCTTGTTCATTTTTAAAAGAGTCAACCGGTCATCATTTTCAGTTGACAGGCAGATGGGCTTATCAGTTATTATGCCCCCAGCAGCACTAAATACATGCTCTGACAAAACGCTAGCAGCGGTGCAGGCCAGCACCTCCAAGGCGTGGAGCGCCAGTTCGTGCCACGTGTCCAGCTTGGACACCCAATAGTTATAAGGCACAGACGGATCACTGAAGACGCTGACACAGTCTGCTACGTACTTCTTCACTATCTTCCAAAATGTTTCCCTCCTTGTGACACTAGGCCGCGCATCAGGTTGAGGGTGCTGGCGGGGTGTCATAAAACTGTCCCAGTCCTTGGAGAGTGTTGCTCTGCCTCTGCTGGAACTGCTGTGTGTTCCCCTCATCTCCCCTTCTAAGTTGGCCAAGGAACTACATACTCTGCAGCCAGCGTTGTCAGCTGGAAATTTTTGTACCAATTTTTCCACAAGGACCTTCTGGTATTGCACCATTTTTCTCCTCCTTTCCACCACAGGAATGAGAGATGAGAAGTTCTCTTTGCAGCAGGGGTCGAGAAGGGTGAACAACCAGTAATTGGTGTTGGCCAAAATGCGTACAACGTGAGGGTAACGGGAAAGGCAGCCTAACATAAAGTCAGCCATGTGTGCCGGAGTCCCAACAGACAAGACTTCGCTGTCCTCATCATAAGGATGACTCTCAATCTCCTCATCCTCTTCCTCCTCTTATACCCATCTACGCTGAACAGATGAAATAAATGTCACTGTGGGTAGTGGGGGAAACGCCCTACCGTAAGGTGATGGGTATGCGGTGAAAAAGCTAGGCCAGGATGCTGGGATCAGGGAGCAGGTCACCTCCTAAAGCGCCCCTAATGCTCGCCCTAACTGCTCACCGTATCAGCGGACCTGGATGGTAGGACGGCTCATACCCAGGATACCTAGGACCCTGAGTCGCCCCCTTATAATCCCTCACATAGGAGCAGGGGAGAAATTACCTATTCTGCCAAGACACGGAAGAACTGGAGTCTCAACTGGCCAAGTTGCAGAGAAAAGCAAAGTGGATCGGCAGGTAAGTATCCAGTAGCAGGGATAACCACTGAACCTAGAACCCAGGAAGGCATGGTAACTTAACTGCCGCAGCTGCTGGACGGCACAACAGAAGACCACACCAAGGTAAACTGGAACCCATCCAAACGTACTGCAAACGGATGCAGTACGTACTGACACACAGGAAGCAGCACTCCAACAGCTCACAGACTTGACTTTTGGTTCACCCCTCCAGGAAACCATGGAGCCCCCTTCCGGAGGCACAACAAACAGGGTACGACTTGCATACATGTCGGACATAAAACACCAATAGACCAGACATGTAGCAACAACAAGACGAGACAACACTGGCTGAACATAAACCCACACAAGTAAGGAAGGGGAACATGGAGGATAGAATAGGGAGACAATTTATGTCCAACAAAGTGGCCCTTAAGGACTGGGCAGATTCACCCAGGAAAGGAGCAGAGCTCCATCACCAAACAAGACTGGAGTACAACTGACTCCATCCCGGAAGCCACAGGTAATATAAACCTTGTGGCCACTCCCAGGACACGCCTAAATCCCCACCAGCTAGATAATTAACCCCTCCGGCACCAGACATGGAAGGCCCAAGGAGGAAGGAGGAGGCACCTAAAAGCTGTAACCACAACAGGTTGCGCTGGCAACAGCATGCATGGCAACCGTGTCACGGCACACACCAAAGGCCGTGACAATAAAACTTCCATGGGTACTATCCTCTGTAGTGGAGGCAACCGTCTCCTGCTCATCCTCATCCAATTTTCGCTGAGAAGAACCCTGTGTACTGTCTTCCGCTGAGAAGAACCCTGTGTACTGTCTTGCCTCATTTCCACCTTTTCCACATGCAAAGTGTCTGCCTTAATTGTAAGCAGCAAGCTTTTGAATAGACACAGAAGTGGGATGGTTACGCTGATAATAGTGTTATCTCCGCTCACCATCTGTGTTGATTCCTCAAAGTTGAATAAAACCTCAATGACATCAATGCCCACTCGTCGCTTGTGAAGAGTGGAAGCTGACTGGAAAGAACAACCATGTTGCAGCTGGTATTCCACTACTGCCCTCTGCTGCTCACAAAGCCTGGCCAACATGTGGAACGGCGAGTTCCATCACGTGCTCACGTTGCACAACAGTCAGTGAGCTGGCAAAGAGCTGCTGCAGCGTTGCCAGGCCGGCGGAAGCTGCTGATGACTTGCAAAAATGGGCACACAGGCAGCGCACCTTCACTGATAGCTCTGGCAAATTGGGTTAGGTTTTGATAAATCACTGAACCACTAGGTTCAACACGTGGGCTAGGCATGGTATGTGTGTGAGCTTGCCGAGCTCCAAAGCCGCCACCAAGTTACGGCCATTATCAGACACAACCATGCCTGGTTGTAGGTTGAGTGACAAGAGCCACAGCTCATTCTGGTCCCTTATCCCCTGCCACAGCTCTGCAGCGGTGTGCTGTTTGTCACCTAAGCAGATCAGTTTAAGCACAGCCTGTTGCCACTTCCCCACTGCAGTTCTACACTGCTTCCAGCTACTGACTGATGTCTGACTGGTGCTGCAAGATAATAATTCAGAGGTGGAAGTGGAGGAGTAGGAGGAGAAGGGGCGGCTGCAGCCACAAATGTAGGTGGTGGCAGAAACCCTGATAGAACTATGGCCCGCAATCCTTGGCGTCGGTAGCACTTGTGACATCCTAGGGTACGACTCGCTCCCAGCCTCCACAACGTTCACCCAGTGTGCCATCAGGGAAATATAGCGTCCATGGCCAAAAGCACTTGTCCAAGTGTCAGTCGTTATGTGGACCTTCTCAATAACTGCATTGGTCAGGGCACGGGTGATGTTACGGGACACATGCTGGTGTAAGGCTGGGACTGAACACTGTGAAAAATATTGGCGGCTGGGGACAGAGTAATGTGGGACGGCCACTGCCATCAGGCTGCAGAAAGCCTCAGTGTCCACAAGCCTAAATGGCAACATTTCCAGGGCCAACAATTTGGAAAGGTGCGCATTTAGTGCTATAGCCTATGGGTGGGTGGGTGGCTGGGTATTTGCACTTTTGTTCAAAGGCCTGGGTTATAGATATCTGTACGCTGCGCTGGGATACAGAAGAGGATATGGTAGCTGGTGGTGCTTGCAAATATCCAGGTGCATGGCGGGAGGCATCCGGGCCTGTGTCTTGGACAGGGGATTGGCCAGCACGTAACACAGGGGAAGAGGCAGTGGTGTGACCCACAGACAATGATTGTGGACCCAGGTGTTCGGCCCACCTATTAGGGTGCTTTGATGCCATGTGGCAGATCATGCTGGTGGTGGTGAGGTTGCTAGTGTTCACGCCCCTGCTCATTTTGGTAGGGCACAGGTTGCAAATGACAATTCTTTTATCGTCGTCACTTTCCTCAAAAAAGCACCAGACTGCCGAACACCTACCCCTTGGCAAGGGAGATTGCCGCAAGGGGGTGCTCCGGGGAACAGTTGCGGGCCTGTTTGGTGTGGCCCGCCTTCTCCCTTTTGCCACCCCACTGCCTCTTCCAGCCTGTTGAGGTGCTGCGGATCTCTCCCCCTCTGCTGTCCTCGCTCGGCTTGCCACCTTCCCAGGTTTAGTCAGTGACTTCATCGTCTACCACCTCCTCTTCCACTTCCTCACTCTGGTTATCCTCCTGACTTGCTGACCTAACAACAAACTCAGTTATTGACAACTGTGTCTCATCCTCATCATCAATCTCTTGAGACACTAATTGCGATTGACTTATTGGCAACTGTGTCTTATCATCATCATCCACCTCGTGAAACACTAATTGCCATTCCCCACCGTCATCTTCTTGTGACAGTGGATGCTCAAGAGTTTGAGAATCAGGGCACAAGATCTCCAGTCCTCATGTCCATCTTCAAGTGGCCTTGGCGAGAGGGCTAAATCAAGGAATGGCGCTGAAAAGAGCTCCTTGGAATATCCAAGCGTGGGATCACTTGTTTGCCAAGACTCTCCATGGTGAGACGAAGGAGGATCAGGGTGAGGATTCTTTTGACCAGACTCTTGGCTACTGAGACTGGACTTTGTGGAAGACAGTGTGGTGCTTAACTGACTGCAAGCATTATCTTCTGCAATCCAACTGACCACCTGGTCGCACTGGTCTGACTTCGAGAGTGATGTCCTGCGCCGCCCTGCAAACTGGGACATGAAGCTAGGTATCATGGATGAGTGTGTTTCTTGTGCTCTGGCAGCATGCACAGTTTCACCGTGCCCAGGGCCACGGCCTCTGCGTGCACCATCAGCAGCACGGCCACTTCCCTGTCCCTTAATGCTCGCCTTGCGCATATTAAATGTTATATACAGTACAGACCAAAAGTTTGGACACACCTTCTCATTCAAAGAGTTTTCTTTATTTTCATGACTATGAAAATTGTAGATTCACACTGAAGGCATCAAAACTATGAATTAACATATGTGGAATTATATACATAACAAAAAATGTGAAACAGCTGAAAATATGTCATATTCTAGGTTCTTCAAAGTAGCCACCTTTTGCTTTGATTACTGCTTTGCACACTCTTGGCATTCTCTTGATGAGCTTCAAGAGGTAGTCACCTGAAATGGTTTTCACTTCACAGGTGTGCCCTGTCAGATTTAATAAGTGGGATTTCTTGCCTTATAAATGGGGTTGGGACCATCAGTTACGTTGTGGAGAAGTCAGGTGGATACACAGCTGATAGTCCTACTGAATAGACTGTTAGAATTTGTATTACGGCAAGAAAAAAGCAGCTAAGTAAAGAAAAATGAGTGGCCATCATTACTTTAAGAAATGAAGGTCAGTCAGTCCGAAAAATTGGGAAAACTTTGAAAGTGTCCCCAAGTGCAGTCACAAAAACCATCAAGCGCTACAAAGAAACTGGCTCACATGCGGACCGCCCCAGAAAAGGAAGACCAAGAGTCACCTCTGCTGCGGAGGATAAGTTCATCCGAGTCACCAGCCTCAGAAATCGCAGGTTAACAGCAGCTCAGATTAGAGACCAGGTCAATGCCACACAGAGTTCTAGCAGCAGACATATCTCTAGAACAACTGTTAAGAGGAGACTGTGTGAATCAGGCCTTCATGGTAGAATATCTGCTAGGAAACCACTGCTAAGGACAGGCAACAAGCAGAAGAGACTTGTTTGGGCTAAAGAACACAAGGAATGGACATTAGACCAGTGGAAATCTGTGCTTTGGTCTGATGAGTCCAAATTTGAGATCTTTGGTTCCAACCACCGTGTCTTTGTGCGACGCAGAAAAGGTGAACGGATGGACTCTACATGCCTGGTTCCCACCGTGAAGCATGGAGGAGGAGATGGTGTGATGGTGTGGGGGTGCTTTGCTGGTGACACTGTTGGGGATTTATTAAAAATTGACGGCATACTGAACCAGCATGGCTACCACAGCATCTTGCAGCGGCATGCTATTTCATCCGGTTTGCGTTTAGTTAGACCATCATTTAATTTTTTAACAGGACAATGACTCCAAACACACCTCCAGGCTGTGTAAGGGCTATTTGACCATGAAGGAGAGTGATGGGGTGCTGCGCCAGATGACCTGGCCTCCACAGTCACCGGACCTGAACCCAATCAAGATGCTTTGGAGTGAGCTGGATCGCAGAGTGAAGGCAAAAGGGCCAACAAGTGCTAAGCACCTCTGGGAACTCCTTCAAGACTGTTGGAAGACCATTTCAGGTGACATCCTCTTGAAGCTCATCAAGAGAATGCCAAGAGTGTGCAAAGCAGCAATCAAAGCAAAAGGTGGCTACTTTGAAGAACAAAGAATATGACATATTTTCCGTTTTTTCACACTTTTTTGTTATGTATATAATTCCACATGTGTTAATTCATAGTTTTGATGCCTTCAGTGTGAATCTACAATTGTCATAGTCATGAAAATAAAGAAAACTCTTTGAATGAGAAGGTGTGTCCAAACTTTTGGTCTGTACTATATATATATATATATATATATATATATATATATATATATAGTAGATTTAAAAAGTCTACACACCCCTTTTAAAATGTCAGGTTTCTGTGATGTAAAAAAAATGAGACAAAGATAATTTCAGAACTTTTTCCACCTTTAATGTGACCTATAAACTGTACAACTCAATTGAAAAACAAACTGAAATCTTTTAGGTAGGGGGAAGAAAAAAATATATAAAAATAAAATAATATGGTTGCATAAGTGTGCACACCCTTAAACTAATACTTTGTTTAAGCACCTTTTGATTTTATTACAGCACTCAGTCTTTTGGGGTATGAGTCTATCAGCATGGCACATTTTGACTTGGCATGATTTGCCCACTCTTCTTTGCAAAAAACTCCAAAACTGTCAGATTGCGAGGGCATCTCCTGTGCACAGCCCTCTTCAGATCACCCCACAGATTTTCAATTGGATTCAGTTCTGGGCCCTGGCTGGGCCATTCCAAAACTAATCTTCTTCTGGTGAAGTCATTCCTTTGTTGATTTGGATGTATGCTTTGGGTCGTTGTCATGCTGAAAGATGAAGCTCCTCTTCATGTTCAGCTTTCTAGCAGAAGCTTGAAGGTTTTGTGCCAATATTGACTGGTATTTGGAACTGTTCATAATTCCCTCTAGCTTAACTTAGACCCCAGTTCCAGCTGAAGAAAAACAGCCTAAAAGCATGATGCTGCCACCACCATGCTTCACTGTGGGTATGGTGTTCTTTTGGTGATGTGCAGTGTTGTTTTTGCACCAAACATATCTTTTGAAATTATGGCCAAAAAGTTCAACCTTGGTTTCATCAGACCATTACACCTTTTCCCACATGGTTTTGGGGATTTCAGATGTGTTTTTGCAAAATGTAACCTGGATTGGATGTTTTTCTTCGTAAGAAAAGACTTTCGTCTTGCCACTCTAACCCATAGCCCAGACATATGAAGAATATGGGAGATTGTCACATGTACCACACAGCCAGTACTTGCCAGATATTCCTGCTCCTTTAATGTTGCTGTAGGCCTCTTGGTAGCCTCCCAGAACAGTTTTCTTCTCGTCTTTTCATCTATTTTGGAGGGATGTCCAGTTCTTGGTAAATAGAGATGGCCTTGCGGTTCACCCGGTGGTCGTTTTGCGGCGAACTTTGCATGTTTGCGATTCGCCGAACATATGGAGATATTTACGCCCGCCATATTCTTTTACACTGTGAAGAACTTTGACCCATGACACATCCATCAGGTGGTACAGGACAGCCAATTGAGACTTTTCAGCACATGGACATACTCCCTACCTTATAAATAAACCTGATCTGGCCACCATTTGACATTCAGTGTTTTGCAAATGTAGTGAGAGGTTGCTGTGTTGAGCAGGGACAGGCTATTAGGGACACCAAACACTAGCTAATAGATCCATAAAAGGTCTTTTAAGGACTGGTATAGGTGTGCTATCGATAGGTATGATACACAGAGGGGTGCGATATACTTATAATATACTTTTATAATGAGTTAAAAACACATAGATCTATATAGTGATCACCTGTAAGTCAGGGGCCTAGGGGCTAAGGGCTTAATAGGGCCATTTTTTATATAGGGTTTGGTTCCGGAAGGGGTCGCTCTTATCAGGGCGGGTGCTCTGTGGTTAGGCTATCAGGGCCAGAATAGCACCCCCTTGTAGGGCAATATCAGGGACAGTTCTTTTCCCATCCTGTCCTTCAATACCACATCATCATCTAGCCCAGGGATAGATGTTTTTTGCTTTCCCTCCGGGATTCATGGATGTGCACTGGAACCCCCCGGATTGTGGTAGGACATATGGTTTCTGATTTGGTGCCGCCAAGCACCTGATTTAGTGCCGTCGAGCACTTGTTATTGCCTACCACATCTATGCTTTTTGCTTAACTTTAATAATTTAAATTATTTTCATTTTGAGGGATATGTTTTCCATTCACACGTCCGCAAAATGGGTCCGCATCCGTTCCAAAATTTTGCAGAACGGGTGCAGACCCATTCTTTTTCAATGGGGCCGGAATGTGCTGTCCGCATCCGCATTTACGGATCTGCACTTCCGCATCCGTGCTTCCGTTTCCGCCAAAAAATAGAACATGTCCAATTCTTTTCCGCATTAACAGACCAGATTAGGCATTTTCTATTATAGTGCTGGCGATGTGCGGTCCGCAAATTTGCACATTGCCGGTGTCCGTGTTTTGTGGATCCTTAAAACACTTACGGACGTGTGAATGGACCCTCATAGTAACATTATTAAAAGTTGCGTTTTATCTTTATGTATATTCTAATGGATTGCCTTCCTTGTACAATGTTATAATATACTTTCTATGTTAGAAAGTATATTATAGTGCATTTGTATTGTGCGGCAGTTGTATGTGGTACTGCTGCGATACTGTAGGTATATAGAGGGACAAATGTTATTTGAACAAATAATTTCTACTGGTGTGATATACTAGTCGCCCCCCCAAAAAACTGATTGACTTATTTATAGTGCATTTGGGTACTGTATAGTGCATTTGCGCATGCGTGTACGCGAAAATTACGATATTTCGCATTGAAAAAAATTATGAATGGAGATCGCAAATTTGAATAATACATCTGGTATGTCACTGTCAATGTTGTGGGACTATTGTGCACTTCTAGTAATTATTTCTTGGCTGCAAATATGAACTGTAGGTTTTTCAGGTTCTCCTGCCATTAAAATGAATGGGACCCGCCGCGAACTTGCGGTTCACGAACATTTGATCGAGTTTGTGAACAGTCCCAGCAGATGTTTGTCCATCACTATTGGTAATGTCACTGTTGTGCCATATTTTCTCCACTTGATGATGACTGTCTTCACTGTGTTCCATGGTATATCTAATGCCTTAGAAATTCTTTTGTACCCTTCTCCTGACTGATACCTTTTTACAATGAGATCCCTTTGATGCTTTGGAAGCTCTCTGTGGACCATGGCTTTTGCTGTGAGATGCGACTAAGAAAATTTCAGGTAAGACCAACTAGAGCAGCTGAACTTTATTTGGGGTTAATCAGAGGCACTTTAAATGATGGCAGGTGTATGCTGACTCCTATTTAACATGATTTTAAATGTGATTGCTTAATTCTGAACACAGCTACATCCCCAGTTATAAGAGGGTGTGCACACTTATGCAACCACGTTATTTTATTTTTATTTTTTTTGTTTTCTTCCCTACACCTAAAAGATTTGTTTGGTTTTCAATTGAGTGGTACAGTTTATAGGTCACATTAACAACCTCCGGACCGCCTAACGCAGATGTGCGGTCCGGAGGTGGCAGCCCTGCGCAGAGTCACGCATATATGCGTCATCTCGCGAGGGCCGGGATTTCCTGTGAACGCGCGCACACAGGCGCGCGCGCTCACAGGAACGGAAGGTAAGCGAGTGGATCTCCAGCCTGCCAGCGGCGATCGCTCGCTGGCAGGCTGGAGATCCGAATTTTTTAACCCCTAACAGGTATATTAGACGCTGTTTTGATAACAGCGTCTAATATACCTCCTACCTGGTCCTCTGGTGGTCCCTTTTGTTAGGATCGACCACCAGAGGACACAGGTAGGTCAGTAAAGTCGCACCAAACACTACACTACACTACACCCCCTGTCACTTATTAACCCTTTATGAACCCCTGATCACCCATGATCACCCCATATAAACTCCCTGATCACCCCCCTGTCATTGATCACCCCCCTGTCATTGATCACCCCCCTGTCAGGCTCCGTTCAGACGTCCGTATGATTTTTACGGATCCACGGATACATGGATCGGATCCGCAAAACACATGCGGACGTCTGAATGGAGCCTTACAGGGGGGTGATCAATGACAGGCCGGTGATCACCCATATACACTCTCTGATCATCCCCTGTCATTGATCACCCCCCCTGTCATTGATCACCCCCCTGTAAGGCTCCATTCAGACGTCCGTATGATTTTTATGGATCCATGGATACATGGATCGGATCCGCAAAACACATGCGGACGTCTGAATGGAGCCTTACAGGGGGGTGATCAATGACAGGCGGGTGATAACCCATATACACTCCCTGATCACCCCCTGTCATTGATCACCCCCCTGTAAGGCTCCATTCCGACGTCCGCATGTGTTTTGCGGATCCGATCCATGTATCCATGGATCCGTAAAAATCATACGGACGTCTGAATAGAGCCTTACAGGGGGGGTGATCAGTGACAGGGGGGTGATCACCCTGATCACCCCCTGTCATTGATAACCCCCCTGTAAGGCTCCATTCAGACGTCCGCATGTGTTTTGCGGATCCGATCCATGTATCCATGGATCCGTAAAAATCATACGGACGTCTGAATGGAGCCTTACAGGGGGGGTGATCAGTGACAGGGGGGTGATCACCCTGATCACCCCCTGTCATTGATAACCCCCCTGTAAGGCTCCATTCAGACGTCCGCATGTGTTTTGCGGATCCGATCCATGTATCCGTAAAAATCATACGGACGTCTGAATGGAGCCTTACAGGGGGGTGATCAATGACAGGGGGGTGATCAGGGAGTCTATATGGGTGATCACCCCCTGTCATTGATCACCCCCCTGTCATTGATCACCCCCCTGTAAGGCTCCATTCAGACGTCCGCATGTGTTTTGCGGATCCGATCCATTGATCCGTAAAAATTATACGGACGTCTGAATGGAGCCTTACCAGGGGGGTGATCAATGACAGGGGGGTGATCCAGGAGTCTATATGGGTGATCACCCCCCTGTCATTGATCACCCCCCTGTCATTGATCACCCCCCTGTAAGGCTCCATTCAGACATTTTTTTGGCACAAGTTAGCGGAAATTTTTTGTTTGTTTTTGTTTTTTCTTACTAAGTCTCATATTCCACTAACTTGTGTCAAAAAATAAAATCTCACATGAACTCACCATACCCCTCACGGAATCCAAATGCATAAACATTTTTAGACATTTACAGGTCCTTCTCAAAAAATTAGCATATTGTGATAAAGTTCATTATTTTCTGTAATGTACTGATAAACATTAGACTTTCATATATTTTAGATTCATTACACACCAACTGAAGTAGTTCAAGCCTTTTATTGTTTTAATATTGATGATTTTGGCATACAGCTCATGAAAACCCAAATTTCCTATCTCAAAAAATTAGCATATAATGAAAAGGTTCTCTAAACGAGCTATTAACCTAATCATCTGAATCAACTAATTAACTCTAAACACCTGCAAAAGATTCCTGAGGCTTTTAAAAACTCCCAGCCTGGTTCATTACTCAAAACCACAATCATGGGTAAGACTGCCGACCTGACTGCTGTCCAGAAGGCCATCATGGACACCCTCAAGCAAGAGGGTAGGACACAGAAAGAAATTTCTGAACGAATAGGCTGTTCCCAGAGTGCTGTATCAAGGCACCTCAGTGGGAAATCTGTGGGAAGGAAAAAGTGTGGCAGAAAACGCTGCACAACGAGAAGAGGTGACCGGACCCTGAGGAAGATTGTGGAGAAGACCGATTCCAGACCTTGGGGGACCTGCGGAAGCAGTGGACTGAGTCTGGAGTAGAAACATCCAGAGCCACCGTGTACAGGCGTGTGCAGGAAATGGGCTACAGGTGCCGCATTCCCCAGTTCAAGCCACTTTTGAACCAGAAACAGCGGCAGAAGCGCCTGACCTGGGCTACAGAGAAGCAGCACTGGACTGTTGCATGTCATTTGAAAATCAAGGTGCCAGAGTCTGGAGGAAGACTGGGGAGAGGGAAATGCCAAAATGCCTGAAGTCCATAACACCTCAGCAGTGCCACAGGCTGATTGCCTCCATGCCACGCCGCATTGGAGCAGTCATTTCTGCAAAAGGATTCCCGACCAAGTATTGAGTGCAGAACTGAACATAATTATTTGAAGGTTGACTTTTTTTCTATTAAAAACACTTTTCTTTTATTGGTCGGATGAAATATGCTAATTTTTTGAGATAGGAAATTTGGGTCTTCATGAGCTGTATGCCAAAATCATCAATATTAAAACAATAAAAGGCTTGAACTACTTCAGTTGGTGTGTAATGAATCTAAAATATATGAAAGACTAATGTTTATCAGTACATTACAGAAAATAATGAACTTTATCACAATATGCTAATTTTTTTAGAAGGACCTGTATATTCCAGACTTCTTCTCACGCTTTAGGGCCCCTAAAAAGCCAGGGCAGTATAAATACCCCACATGTGACCCCATTTCGGAAAGAAGACACCCCAAGGTATTCCGTGAGGGGCATATTGAGTCCATGAAAGATTGACATTTTTGTCCTAAGTTAGCGGAAAGTGAGACTTTGTGAGAAAAAAAACAAAAAAAAATCAATATCCGCTAACTTATGCAAAAAAAATAAAAATTTTTAGGAACTCGCCAGGCCCCTCATTGAATACCTTGGGGTGTCTTCTTTCCAAAGTGGGGTCACATGTGGGGTATTTATACTGCCCTGGCTTTTTAGGGGCCCGAAAGTGTGAGAAGAAGTCTGGGATCCAAATGTCTAAAAATGCCCTCCTAAAAGGAATTTGGGCCCCTTTGCGCATCTAGGCTGCAAAAAAGTGTCACACATCTGGTATCGCCGTACTCAGGAGAAGTCGGGGAATGTGTTTTGGGGTGTCATTTTACATATACCCATGCTGGGTGAGAAAAATATCTTGGTCAAATGCCAACTTTGTATAAAAAAATGGGAAAAGTTATCTTTTGCCAAGATATTTCTCTCACCCAGCATGGTTATATGTAAAATGACACCCCAAAACACATTCCCCAACTTCTCCTGAGTACGGCGATACCACATGTGTGACACTTTTTTGCAGCCAAGGTGGGCAAAGGGGTACATATTCCAAAGTGCACCTTTCGGATTTCGCAGGCCATTTTTTACACATTTTGATTGCAAGGTACTTCTTACACATTTGGGCCCCTAAATTGCCAGGGCAGTATAACTACGCCACAGGTGACCCCATTTTGGAAAGAAGACACCCCAAGGTATTCCGTGAGGGGCACGGCGAGTTCCTAGAATTTTTTATTTTTTGTCACAAGTTAGGTGGGCCATTTATATGGATACACCTTAATAAAATGGGAATGGTTGGTGATATTAACTTCCTGTGTGTGGCAAATTAGTATATGTGAGGGGGGAAACTTTTCAAGATGGGTGGTGACCATGGCGGCTATTTTTAAGTCAGCCATTTTGAATCCAACTTTTGTTTGTGCTTGGTTTTAACGTAACTTTATTCTTTCATGAGTTATTTACAAGTTTATGACCACTTATAAAATGTGTCAATGCAATTCTCTTCTCCCACTCTTCACACACTGATAGCAACACTGCAGGAGAAATGCTAGCACAGGCTTCCAGTATCCGTAGTTTCAGGTGCTGCACATCTCGTATCTTCACAGCATATGCACCTGAAACTACGGATACTGGAAGCCTGTGCTAGCATTTCTCCTGCGATGTTGCTATCAGTGTGTGAAGAGTCGGAGAAGAGAATTGCATTGACAATCCAACACAATAGGCAGCACATTGAACACGTTACGTTAAAACCAAGCACACCATTGTTTTTCATGTGAAATTCCCAATAAGTTTGATGTGTCACATGACCCTCTTCCTATTGAAAAAAACAAAAGTTGGATTCAAAATGGCTGACATAAAAATGGCCGCCATGGTCAACACCCATCTTGAAAAGTCCCCCCCCCCCCCACATATTAACTTCCTGTTTGTGGCACATTAGTATATCACCAACCATTCCCATTTTATTAAGGCGTATCTATATAAATGGCCCACCCTGTAGATCTGAATCAACAGGCAGATTTTTGTAGATATTCCTTAGTGTAAATACTAATAGCTGTAGTATAGTAAATGTGCAGAATGAAATATACAATAAACATGCACAGAGGTTGCACTGATTTTATACACATATAGACACCAGAAACATTTAACACAGTCATATTCCTTCTGGTCATCTATAATTGGATTATTAAAGGGGTTGTCTCATCATGGACAATGGGAGCATATCGCTAGGATATGCCTTTATTGTCTTATATTGAGAACGGAGCCCCGCAAGGTGGTGGCTGGAGGACTTCAGTAGCTATTTTCGCTGGCCCCATACAAAATGAATGGAGGGCGGCTGCGCATGCGCACTGCACCCTCCTTCACTTGTGGGACCCATTCACGATATAGGTGCGGGTCCCAGCGGTGGGACCCGCACCAATAAGACAATGGGGGCATATCCTAGCGATATGCCCCCATTGTCCATGATGAGACAACCCCTTTAAGCAATCTATTATATTTGGTGGTTTGCTATACAAGCCTACTTCTATCTAATAAAGACATTGTTTCCGTTTGACATTCATGAATGTAATCTTCTCATATACAGAGTTTCCTAGTAACAAGGGATGAGTCACACAGCCACTTTATTGTAGAAATAGTGAACACCCCGAGCGGTCCTGCATTAACTCCTTCAATGACAGAAGATATGAAAATCAGATTTTACAGCCCACTATAAAGGTCCATTCACACGTCCGTAGTCCGCAATACACCGGGCTGGCACCGCTATTGAAATGCTTATTCTTAAGAATAGGACATGTTCTATTTTTTTCGGGAGCCACAGACCGGAAGTACGGAGCCGAGGACTGGAAATGCAGATGCAGACAGCACAATGTGTGCTGTCCACATCCTTTCTGTCCCCATTGAGAATTAATGGGTCCGCACCCGTTCCGCAGAATTGCGGAACGGATGCGGACCCATTCTATGGACGTGTAAATAGACCCTAACATAGATTTTTTGATTTGGTTGTGTAGGAGATAAATACTTAATGCTTAGGGTGGTATTACACTGCCCGATCTTTGGTTTACACAATTAATTCTATTAAGGTGGATTGTTGGGTATCAAGCTTGTTCCCGATAACCTGCCCATGTAAAGGTATCACAGATTACCCGAGCGTTGAATTAATCTAGATTCTCTGTATGAGACAAGCAATGGCAGTAGCCATCATTCATCCCCACACAGTGGAAATGGTCACTGCATGTAAATGCAGCTCTTCACCTCCATTGAGGAGCAGGCTATTATCAGGAAGGAACACTTCCTTCCTGATAATCTCCTCCTCCATTGAGTTGCTTAAATCTAGCATTAATGTGCATTTAGACACATCAATAATCGTCCAGATTACCGGGAACGAACGTTCCTGCGAACAGTCGTTCCCGATCATCTGGCCGTCTAAATGTGCCACTGATCACCCGACGAACTAGTGAAACGCTTGTTCATTTGGTGATCCTGTCGTTCATGCAGGCACCACCGATCATGGCTTCTGAGCAGCAGATCATGTGGTCTAAACAGCCACCTGCTGCTCAGAAGCCATGATTCTGTATGGAGGCGTGGGGTCACAATAGCAATCCCTCGTCATGTAAATGCACGGTCTCCTTCACAGAACGAGTAGCCGACTGTCAGGAAGAAAAACTTCCTTACCGACAATTGGCCGCTCAGTCGGCCCATCTAAATCCCCCTTTAAACAGAGATGTGTTGCCGATAATTGGGTATTAGCGTTGGTAGAGCACCAAAGTGCTTGGGTGCTCAAGGAGAACATCTTGGGATGCTCTAAAAAGCACAATGGAAGTCAATTGGAGAACCCGAGCATTAAACCAGGCACCCCCTGCTCTGAAGAGGGGAGGGTGTCTGGTTCATAGTAAAAGGTCATAAATTGATGGAAACACCACCGAAATGGTTCGGGAACAGCATGTGGAGGATGTCTGGATGCATCTTGGAATCCCAGGTCGCTGCTGGGAACAATGTTGTCCGAGTAGTACACCACTTTTACAGACTGACAATAATATGCACCAAACTGAAGATAAAATCGATTTTAGAGGAAAAATTGTTAGGAAACATTCTTCCCTGTATATTTGCTTCTATATAAAGTGCAAGTTCTGCCACAAATTACAAGGAAGAGGCACTTTGATACAACCTGTATATCACATAAAGGAGGGCCTCATTCACATTGTGGTACAATTGTTCAGGTAGTGGGACTCCTACACTCAGAAAGCTTATGCAATAAGCGAAATGGCTGTCAAAAAATTACAGGGAACTGGCACTCCAATACACCCTTTATTACACATAAAGGAGGGCATCATACACACCCTTGAAAAATTATGATTGATGGCCTGCTGGTGACCCTCCAAAACATTAGGAGCAAGGGCCTGCTGGTTACCCTCTAAAACATTAGGGGTGAGGGCCTGCTGCTGATCTGACCATCTAAAACATTAGGGGTGAGAGCCTGCTGCCAAGCTGACCATCTAAAAAATGGTGTGGACGAGGGCCTGCTGACGAGCTGACCATCTAAAAAAAATTGTGGGCGAGGGCCTGCTGCCGAGCTGACTATCTAAAAGACTATGGGCGAGGGCCTGCTGCCGAGCTGACCATCTAAAACATTTTGTGGGCGAGGGCCTGCTGCAAAGCTGACCACCTAAAGCATTTTGTGGGCGAGAGCCTGCTGTTGAGCTGACCATCAAAAAAATTTAGGGGTGAGGGTCTGCTGCTGACCTGACCCTCTAAAACATTATGGTTGAGGGCCTGCTGGTGATCCTCAAAAACATTATGGGTGAGGGCCTGCTGGTGACGCTCTAAAACATTATGGGTGAGGGCCCGCTGCTGAGCTGACCCTCTAAAACATTAGAAGCGAGGGCAGCCTAATAAGCATGCTGATATGATGGAGGAGGAGGACGAGAAAAGGGAGATTGAACCATATACCCTTTTTTGTGGTGGAAGGGGTGCATGGGAATACAGTGTATTGAATACACCATAAAAGCCACAGAGTGCCTTTATGTTCAGCCGCTTTCCTCTGGTGGAGTAGAGAAGTCAGAGGCAATACAGGCCTTGTTCATTTTTATAAGAGTCAACCGGTCAGCATTTTCAGTTGACAGGCGGATGGGCTTATCAGTTATTATGCCCCCAGCAGCACTAAATACACGCTCTGACAAAACGCTGGCAGCGGGGCAGGCCAGCACCTCCAACACGTAGAGCGCCAGTTTGTGCCACGTGTCCAGCATGGACACCGAATAGTTGTAAGGACATGGTCTGCTACGTACTCCTTCACCATCTTCTAAAATTTTTCCCTACTTGTGACACTAAGCTGGGTGCTGGCGGGGTGTCAAAAAAAAATGTCCCAGGCCTTGGAGAGTGTTGCCCTGCCTCTATTGGAACTGCTGTGTGTTCCACTCATCTCCCCTCCTTGGTTGCCCAAGGAACTACGCACTCTGCAGCCAGCGTTGTCAGCTGGAAATTTTTGGAGCAATTTTTCCACAAGGACCTTCTGGTATTGCACGATTTTACTCGTCCTTTCCACCACAGGATTGAGAGATGAGAAGTTCTCTTTGTAGCGAGGGTCGCGAAGGGTGTACAACCAGTAATCGGTGTTGGCCAAAATGCAAGGCTCACGGGAAAGGCAGCCTAACATAAAGTCAGCCATGTGTGCCAGAGTCCCAACAGACAAGACTTCGCTGTCCTCATCTTAGATCCTCATCCATGAACAAAAAAAAAAAATATATATATATATATATATATATATTTGTTCATGATAATGCAAACGGATCCGTTTTGACTTTACATTGAAAGTCAATGGGGGACGGATCAGTTTGAAAATTGAGCCATATTGTGTCAACTTCAAACGGATCCGTCCCCATTGACTTACATTGTAAGTCTGGACGGATCCGTTTGCCTCCGCATGGCCAGACGGACACCCGAACGCTGCAAGCAGCGTTCGGGTGTCCGCCTGCTGAGCGGAGGACAAACGGTGCCAGACTGATGCATTCTGAGCGGATCCGCATCCACTCAGAATGCATTAGGGCAGTACGGATCCGTTCGGGGCCGCTTGTGAGAGCCTTCAAGCGGAACTCACAAGCGGAGCCCCGAACGCTAGTGTGAAAGTAGCCTAAGGGTGGTCTGGCTATCACCATGTGTACTGTCTTCCCCCATTTCCATGTGGAAAGCGGTCGCCTTAATTGTGAGCAGCGAGCATTTGAGTAGACACAAAAGTGGGATGGTTACGCTGATAATAGCGTTATCACCGCTTACCATCTGTGTTGATTTCTCAAAGTTTCTTAAAAACTTCACAGAGGTCAGACATCCATGCCCACTCCTCGCTTGTGAAGAGCGGAAGCTGACTGGAAAGGCGATGACCATGTTGCAGCTGGTATTCCACTACTGCCCTCTGCTGTTCACAAAGCCTGGCCAACATGTGGAACGTGGAGTTCCAGCGCGTTCTCACGTCGCACAACAGTCGGTGAGCTGGCAATTGCAAGCGTTGCCTGACCAGCGCAAGCTGTCGATGACTTGCGGAAATGGGCACACCCTGATGAAAGTAGGGCCCGCAATCCTTGGCGTCGGTAGCACCTGTGCCATCCCAGGGTACGACTCGCTCCCGGCCTCTACAACGTTCACCCAGTGTGCCGTCAGGAAATGTAGCGTCCCTGGCCAAAGCACTTGTCCATGTCAGTCGTTAAGTGGACCTTCCCAATAACTGTGTTTCAGGGCATTGATGTTCACATGTTTACTGCTGGCACACAAAAAATATTGGCAGCGGGGGACAGAGTACCGTGGGACAGCCGTCACCATCAGGCTGCGGAAAGCCTCAGTATCCACAAGCCTAAATGGCAACATTTCCAGGGACAGCAATTTGGAAAGGTGCTCATTTAGTGCTATAGTCTTTGGGTGTTTGGCTGGGTATTTGCTCTTTCGTTCAAATGCCTGGGGTATAGACATCTGTACGCTACGCTGGCACACAGAAGTAGATGTGCTAGCTGATGGTGCTTGCAAAGATCCAGGTGAATGGCGGGAGGCATCCGGCCTGCGTCTTGGACAGGGGATTGGCCAGCACGTAACACAGGGGAAGAGGAGGCAGTGGTGTGACCAGCAGACACTGGTTGTGGACCCAGGCATTCGGCCCACCTATTAGGGTGCTTTGATGCCATGTGGCGGATCATGCTGGTGATGGTGAGGTTGTTAGTGTTCACGCCCCTACTCATTTTGGTACGGCACAGGTTGCAAATGACAATTCTTTTATCGTCCGCATTTTCCTCAAAAAAGTGCCAGACTGTGGAACACCTACCCCTTGGCAAGGGAGATTGCCGCAAGGGGGTGCTTCGGGCAACAGTTGTGGGCCTGTTTGGTGTGGCCCGCCTTCTCCCTTTTTCCACCCCACTGCCTCTTCCAGCCTGTTGCAGTGCTTCGGATCCCTCTCCCTCTGTACTGCTGTCAGTGACTTCATCGTCCAGCACCTCCTCTTCCTCACTCTGCTCATCCTCCTGACTTGTTGACCTAACAGCCTCAGTTATTGACAAATCTGTCTTATTCTCATCATGAACCTCTTGAGACACTAATTGCGGTTGACTTATTGGCAACTGTGTCTCATCAGCATCATCCGCCTCGTGAAACACTAATTGCCGTTCCCCACCGTCATCTTCTGACTGTGGATGCTCCAGAGTTTGGGAATCAGGGCACAAGATCTCATGTCCCTCTTCAAACGGGATTGGCGAGAGGCCCAAATTAAGGAATGGCGATGAAAACAGCTCCTTGGAATATCCGAATGTGGGATCACTTGTTTGCCAAGACTCTCCATGGTGGGTGGAAGGAATATCAGGGTGAGGATTCTGTGGACCAGACTCTTGGCTACTGAGACTGGACTTTCTGGAAGACAGGGTGGTGCTTAACCGACTGGAAGCATTATCTGCTGCAATCCAACCGACCACCTGGTCTGACTTCAAGAGTGGTGTCCTGCGCCACCCTGCAAACTGGGACATGAAGCTAGGTTACGTGGATGAGTGTGTTTCTTGTGCTCTCGCAGAAGGCACAGTTTCACCGCTCCCAGGGCCACGGCCTCTGCGTGCGCACCATCAGCAGCATGGCCACTTCCCCGTCCCTTACTGCTCTACTTGCGCATATTAAATAGTATATATGCTTGTAAGTATGTCACACATACAGTAGTGCAGGTTTTGTAAGCGTATGCGCAAATAAAGTACACAGAATGTCACAGTTATTTTTAGGATGCGCACACGTTAAACAGGAGGTATAGCACAAGTAATGTCGCTGTCACCACCGCCTAATAAAAAATTAGACTGAATTAATGTCACTGATATTTATGATGCACAAACGTTATACAGGAGATGTAGTGCAAGTAATGTCGCTGCACCAGCAGCAAACAAATTAGACTGAATGTCAGGAGATGTAGCGCAGGTAATGTAATGTCTATGGAAAAAGTACAGTGGATGTCACAGATATTTTTAGGCTGCGCACACGTTAGACAGGAGATTAGCGCAATTAATGTCACTGACTGCAGCGGCCAAACAATTGCAAACTATTTAGGGCACGTTGCGCTAAAAAATATATTGCTGCCAGATATAACTATAGTCCTTAAAAGGACTTTTGGGTTTCTAACAAGTTTTAGCAATTTAGTGCAGGTTGCACTAAAAGTATATATTGCTGCCACACACAATAGTCCTTAAAAGGACTTCTGGGTCTATAACAAGTATAACATTAAAATATTGCTATTTCAATATTGCTATATGACGCATTCCGGCCAGCCAATCACTGTAATGCCAGCAGCCAACATGGTTATGGCATTACAGTGAATGCCAGTACTTACCTGCACATTTTTTGGCTGCATAGCGTGTGTGACTCTGCTTCTCCTACTTGTGCCACCTCTGCCAGCTCCCGAAAACAGTAACAAAGGATATACTCATATTTGCTGCAGTCATCATTACTTGCACACTATGGAAGGGTTACGAAATGTTCCCATGGTGCAGATTTGTCGCTGCAATTTCTGCAACTGAAAATCTGTACACATCTGGGTAGGGTTGAGCATCGATAAAAAAAAAAAAAAAAAACATTCAAATGTACCTGCTGAATCTACTCAGAAAGGTGTGTAGAGTGAATGTGTGCAATACCAGACACAGCCAATGTACATGTGTGGCACTTTTTAACCCCTTAAAGACCGGGCCTATTTTCATTTTTACATTTTGGATTTTTCCTCCCCACATTCCAATAGTCATAACTTTATTATTTTTCCGTTCACATAGCTATATAGCTTATTTTTTGCGGCACAAGATGCATTTTTTTATGCCATCAATTTACCATCTCTTATATTAGCAAACAGGAAGCAATTTCAAGCTGAATTCCGCAAAGCGTTCACTATGCACTAAAAATGACCTGACGTCCTTATTCTGCGGCTCAATACGAATGTCGCGATACCAAACTTGAATATAATTTTTTTATTTTTTTTTACTACTTTAAAAAAAATAAAGGTGATTTAAACTTTTAATATATCTTTTTTTTATAGTTTTTTTTTATAACTATTAGACCCCTTAGAGGCCTACTAAATGGGATCTTTTCATCCTCGCTGCTATTTATACTAATAGAGATGTATTACCCTGGGTTCACACCTGAGCGTTTTACAGCGCGTTCCTACGCGCTGTAAAACGCACAACAGGCAAGAACCAATGATTCCCTATGGGAAGGGTTCACACCTGGGCGTTTTACAGCACGTTCAAACACGCTGTAAAACGCCCGACGCTCAAACAAGTGCTTGAGCTTTTTTTTGGGCGTTTGTCGCGCGTTTTGGCCCATAGACTTCAATGGGAACGCGCAACGCTTGATTTTAGCGCGTTTTTGACACATAAAACGCGCGTTCGAACGCGCGTCTTGGATTTTGCAACATGCAGGAAAAGGCCCAACCCCAGTTTTGGAGAGAATCCAGCATGGAGGAGTCTGTGTGTGACACCGAGAACCTCATCAGGCTGGTGCAAGCCAAACGCTGCCTGTATGATATGCAGGATGCCAACTACAAAAACAGGAGGAGCAGGCAGCAGGCCTGGGAGGATATTGGCAAAAGCATCTGGCCAGATTGGAGCAGTTTAACCAAGACAGTGAAACAGGGAAAAGGTATTTGCATGTGTGTTGTAAAGTGAAAGTAAACTCCTTGTGTGCAGTGGTGTACCAACTATATGTAATAGCCCTGGCCAGCTCTACCTGCAGCCCTCCAGCTGTTGTCAAACGCCACCTCCACAAATGCTGGCCTGTATTTTACTTGCTGGAGCCTGTGCAGGCATGCATGGAGTTGGATTTTAGCAACAGCTAGAGGGACGCAGCATCACCATCCCTGTTCTTGTATATGGGCACTCAGTGGCCTTAGTTTACAAAGAATAATGTGCACATTACATGTTGTAATAGTGTCCCCTCGCCCCTTTATTTTTTAGTACTGTCCTGGTTCACCCTCCCCCACATTCTGGTACAATGCAATGGGCCAGTATGATCAATTTGCAGTGGTTCCACTATCTTGTGCCAGACTGCGCTCTTTCAATCCGCAAATGTAGTGGCATTTTGAAATGTAGGCCTAAGTTTGGGTTGAGGGATTTGAATCCTAAGTTGTTATTGATATTGTGTACTTTTTAGTATTAGACTGTTTGTGGGCTCTGGGTGGCAAGGCATATGTTAGGTGTTTGGGTTTGTAACGTGCCAGTATTGGGCACCTTGATGGGATCCGTTATTTCACCCTCCTTGGCTTATATTCTACTGGCCGAGTATTGGCCACTTAAATGGGACACATGATTTCGCCCATATTTCTAATTCTTCTCTGTTAATGGGCGACTATTGATGGCCACTATAGGGGCATCCTCAAGGGGCACTATATAGGTTAAAAAAAAACAAATGCACAAAAGATCGTTTCCAAATTTTTCATTTAGCCCTAGTTATAATCAAACTAATTAGAAAATCAAATAATATGTAAACACACTTTTCCGACAAAAAATATAAATGAACAGAAACTTAGATGGCTTCCAATTGCCATGGTAACGCCCCATGTGGGCTCACAAAATATGCGTTGAAGTGGTCCCGGACAGCTGCACCGTGCCGGGTCCCACGCACACCGCTCTGATTCCGACTCTCCAAGGAATGGCTGAGGGAATCTTCGAAATTAAAGCCATCCCGTACACGGACAAAATTGTGCAGAGCACACGCTGCCTTCACGGCCGAGATAGCGGTCTCCAATTTGAAATAAATGGGCGAATGGAGAAAGCGCCATTTGTTTGCTAAAATCCCAAAGGCGCACTCCACCACCCTGCGTGCCCTTGTCAGCCGGTAATTAAATACACGCCTGGCAATGGAGAGTCCCCGGCTGGAGTACGGCCTCATCAGATGCTCCCCCAGCGCAAAGGCCTCGTCCCCCACAAAAACGAAGGGCATAGCGGGAAAAGTGGTCCCAGGCAGTGTGGTGTTCCCCGGGAGGTCCAGCTCATTATTATTGAGCATTTGGCCAAAGGCCGAATGCCCGAAAACAGCTGAGTCTGAGCTGCTGCCGTAGGACCCCACATCAATGTATCGGAAGCAATAGTTTGCATCAGACACCGCAAAAAGAACAAAAGAAAAATATTTTTTATAATTAAAAATTGACTCCCGCTCCTTATGGGCTTCTGAACGCGGATATGCTTCCCGTCTATTGCGCCGACACAGTTTGGGAAATTGCAGGATTCGAAAAACAGATCCGCAATTTGCAGCCAGTCCTCCTTCTGTGGTTGGGCCATCACAGCAGGATGAAGGACGTCCCAAATTGCCACGCAGGTTTCACGGATGATCATGCTGGCTGTGGACTTCCCAATGAGAAAGGCGAAGTGTAGACTGGCCAATGACTGTCCGGTAGCTAAATACCTGAAACAAATGTAAGAAAATAAAGAGATATTAACGGATGCTTTTTTTTTCGTTTTTCATAGTCAACACTATCAAAGGCAAATGGAAAAGCCTGAAAGACGCCTTTATTCGCCATCGCCACAAACAAAAGGAGCAGAGGAGCGGATCCTCCCCAGGCGGACGCTCCAGTTATGTGCATGCAGCACAAATGTCATTTTGATATCGTGCACCGAAATGCGGAGGTGAGTCAAGGGCATACACATTGAGGAGAGGATGTGGTATGACATTACATACATTCAATTTCATATGGGGAACATACTTACCTATATTTTCCACTTCACAGCACCGATAGTAGCTGGGAACCCAGCCAGGCGCAAGCTGATGAGGAAGAGGACGAGGGCACAATCGACAGTGAGCCGGGCACATCTATGGGGCCAATGAGTCCTCCAGCCCCCCCCCCCCCCACTCCGACTTTCGTCAGCCCCATGCAGACTGTCCAAGCCGTACCAGAGGCAACTCGGCAGACCAGACATAAAAGGAGGAGAACTGAGAGACAGGAGGACCGCCTAATCGGCTGCCTGGATGCCCTGGCACATCCTGTGCCCAAACTTAGCAGCGACGCATATTTTCTCCTGAGTCTAGAGGAGAAAATGCTGCATGTGCCGAGACATCTGATCACCAAAGTAAGGGAGGAGGTGACTAACACCATAGACAAGTATTGCCTCCCTTATGAGCTAGCAACGTCTAGCACTGCCCCACAGCATCCCCCACAGCATCCCCCCCCCACAGCAGCCACCACAGCAGCCACCACAGCAGCCACCACAATATGGCCACCAATATGGGGCACAATATTGCCCACAATATGCCCCACAATATGGCCCACTACATCCCCAACATGCACAACAACACCCTCACACATACCCAGCACACACATACACACAAAGTAACATACAACACCCTCTTGAGACATGGCAGACACAACACACATCATACCCATATCCCTCTTCAAGCACGGGCCCAAGCACCTCCACCATCACCACCACTGAAATGCCACCCGCCAATCAGTCTCGCGGAGCCAGAGAGACACGGCGGGATCCCGAGGCAGAGTTTTCTGGGCCGCAATATGAAACCCTTTGAGAAACGGAGAAGAGGGAAATTCTCCGGCTCAAGGGTTTGGGAGCCAAAAAGGGCACTTATCTTGAAAATTGTTGGTCATATTTATATGTTATTTTTACTACATTGCTCCTTTGTTTGTAAAACAGTTTAAACACAATTTATTTGGAAATGTATGATGTGAATACATTCACCAAAGTTTAAAAAATTTAAACAACTGTTTGGACTATTTTTGGAAAGTGAGGGGTAAAACATGGCCAAATGTGGATACATGATGCATGTATGGGATATCTATGCCACACATTGACAACATACACATCACATACCCCCCGCACAAACACTCATACGTCACAAACAGCAAGAGAAACAGGGCGAAACTCAGATCATGGCACAACACACTGCAAATGGTTTAAATGGCCACAATAATAGGCTACTTACCGCAAAGTAATGACCAGTCTTTCCACTGGTGGGATGCAGTCCCGCATGAAGGTGTCCTGACGCTGCAAATGAGGAGACAACAGCACCAGGAGCTCGTCAAAGCTGGGAAACAATAAAATGTTCATGGTTAACAATACAAAAAGCACAAACACTTAGCTTAACCATTGAAAGAACATTGCAACCACGTATACGTACTAACCTGTGGATGGACATCCTGGTGTAGTCAAAAAACTGGTCCTCATGGGCACGGAGGTTGGCATACAGTGCCCAGAACTGGCCCCTCTCCTGTCTATTTGCAATCACAGGATGGACCCAGAAACGTCGCCTGCTGTCCCGCCTTCTCCTCAAGCGTTCCAGGTGGATAGCTGCAACAAGTGCCGCAACACGTCGCCGTCTATAGCATTCCATGACTCCAAACCACACACTCTACCAACACACATGGAATTTCACACCTCCAATGCGCTAGGATTGGCCAAACTTCATATACACAGGGATATTTGCTGATTGGACAACACTGCAGTCAATCACAGAAACGCGCGTCAAACGCGCGTTTACTATTGCAAAAAACGCGCATAAAAACGCGCGTTAAACGCGCGTTAAAACGCGCGTCTCAGAAACGCTCAGGTGTGAACCCAGGGTTAGGGTGAATAGGATTTTTACACTCCATTCTGAGCTCTGCCTCGTGCCTAGCTCAGTATGGAGATTGCCATGGCAGGCCTGCATCGCTTCAACAGCATCCGCATCCCTCTGCCTTCATTCACAGGTGCCACGATCAGCGTTGATCATGGCACCCAGGCCCGCCGCTAACAGACAGGCAAAACAAGCAATTGCTTGGGGCCCCGAGCTGGCCCGGGGCCCCAAGCAGAGCCGGTGCTTGTTTTGCTTCCTTTAAGGCTGCAGCCGCCTGAGCGCTCTATAGAGGGCCTCAGGCGGCTGCAGCACTCCTGGTTACCTCCCGAGTTCCTCCTCTGCTGTGCTGAGTGCTGCTCTGTAGCGTGGCCGAGCTCTCCTCCTCTACCTCCTGGCTGTCACTCAGTCCGGCCGGGTACCGCGCGCTACAGGAACAGGGGATTCAGTTTCCTGTTCCCGGCCGGACTGACAGGAAGTGTACACTGAGTGAGTGCTCACTTCCTTTTAGTCCGGCCGCGGCCGGGAACAGGAAACTGAATCTCCTGACCTGTACCACGCGGTTCCCGGCCGGACTGAGTGACAGCCAGGAGGTAGAGGAGGAGAGCTCGATAGAGGAGGTAGAGAAGGACACAGGGAGGGGGAGGGGGGAGTAAGAAGGACATGGGTAGTGGAATAAGAAGGGAGGGGGGAGTAAGAAGCACACGGGGAGGGGAATAAGAAGGACACAGGGAGGGGGAGTAAGAAGGACAGTGGAAGGGGGAGTAAGAAGGACATGGGGTGGGGGAATAAGAAGGACACAGGGAGGGGGAGGGGAGAGTAAGAAGGACAAAGGGAGGGGGGGAGGAGATGAGGAGAACACAGGGAAGGGGGGTGAGGAGAACACAGAGAGGGGGCCGGTGCAGAGCTCTAAGGGACGAAAGAGAGAGCTCTATAGGAAAGGGGGCAGGACAGGGAGCTCTTTCACACTAGGCCGCCGCGCACACACACATAATGCATCAGTGACACTTTTATCCCTCCTCAAGGGGGCCCCTCTCTCAGCAGCCAGCCAACCACGTGATCTCGGCTGCCGGCAAAAAAGAAAACCTCCTCGGAGTCGGCAGTCATCATGAAGCGGAATTATGCTTCAGGAAGCCAGAAAAGAAAGAAGAGAAAGGAAGAGGAGGATAAGAAAAAACAAGATACTGGTAAGTGATAAATTACATACACTAGATAAAATAGCTCTACTTGTCTTGTATAAATGGTATAATTTTGCAGCAGGTAAGGCTACTTTCACACTAGCGTTCGATCGGATCCGTTCTGAACGGATCCGCTCATATTAATGCAGACGGCGGCTCCGTTCAGAACGGATCCGTCTGCATTATAACTTAGAAAAAATTTCTAAGTGTGAAAGTAGCCTAAGCGGATCCGTTCAGACTTTACATTGAAAGTCAATGGGGGACGGATCCGCTTGACGATTGAGCCATATGGTGTCATCTTCAAGCGGATCCGTCCCCATTGACTTACATTGTAAGTCGGAACGGATCCGCTCGCCTCCGCACGGCCAGGCGGACACCCGAACGCTGCTTGCAGCGTTCAGGTGTCCGCTCACTGAGCGGAGCGGAGGCTGAGCGCTGGCAGGCGGATGCATTCTCAGTGGATCCGCCTCCACTGAGAATGCATTAGGGCCAGACGGCTGCGTTCAGGGCCGCTCGTGAGCCCCTTCAAACGGAGCTCACGAGCGGACACCTGAACGCAGGTGTGAAAGGAGCCTAAGCTAGCAAAAATATGTTTGTTAGCTACCTTCCTGACGGCAAATGCTGCTTGTAACGAACAGTTAGTGCAAGCAACTACAGTATCAGGACAAACCCACATGTTTTACTGGTATTGTTTATTAACTATTTAACAAGGTATTATAGTCATCTGTTGCAACTTTATAATAACCATCCACAGGACTGGCACTTACATCAATTGAGCGTGATGTTCGCCAGTCTTTGGACATGGAGGACATTGTGATTGCCTTTGCAGAAAACAAGGTTCGCAAACAGCAGTTTTAGATCATTTGCACATGTTTGTAAGAACTGAAAAATGTTAATGTGTGTGTTTTAAGTATGTTGTGCACTTTTTTAATGTATATTGGATTGTATGGTACAGTGGTGTTTTTTGCAAATGTTCATTTGTTGAAAATGTTCAAATTTCATGCACATTAAATGCAACAGCAGTATTTGCACTGTAAACCTCCTTTTTTATTTATATAAAGTGTGGGTGAACTTAAACTGTATGGCTATACTGTGGTTCCTGTAGGCTTTGCGTGCGTAAGGTGGGGAGGGCGTGGAGGGGGGGGGGGGGGCCTCCATGTCTATTTTGCTTGGGGCCCCCAAATTCCTTCAAACGGCCCTGATGGCACCTGAGCGGTTAAATGACAGGGCCAGCACGATCGCCGCTTCCTGTCAGTGTAGGCGGATGTCGGCTGTATGATCCAGCCAGCACCTGTCGTGTATGGAGCGGGCCCAACGGCAAAGGCCCACTCCATATACCCACAGAGGCATAACGCCGTTGTTATGGGTTAAAATGCTTCTCCCACCATAGTAAGGCCTCTTTCACACTAGCGATACGGATTGTGTCAGGATCTGTTCAGGAAAAAAATGATGTTTTTTTCACACAATTTGAATCAGTTTTTGTCTGTGTTTTTTCCATCCGGATTGCATGCATTTTTTGCGCGCTTGAAGAAAAAGTGAATAATAACAATCAACATGTCCTAGCAACCACAAGCCCCATTCATTTCTATGGAGCCAGAGCTGCGTGAAAAACTCACAATACAGAACATGCTGCCCTTTTTCCTGAATGCAAAGATCATGTGTGAAAAATCGCATCCGGATGGAAAACTCGCTAATTGATATAAATGTCAAATTACCTTTTTCATGATCCGTATAATATAGATCACAGCAGTCTTGCCACATATTTGAGAAATTGTGCCAAAAACCTTGTGCATAGACTTTAAGAAATGGTTCCTTTATTTCAGTAATGCAACTTAAAAGGTGAAACTAATATAAGAGATAGACTCATTACATGCAAAGCGAGATATTTCAAGCCTTTATTTGTTATAATTTGGATGATTATGCCTTACAGCTTATAAAAACAAAAAAAACACAATCTTAGAAAATTTGAATATTACATTAAATCAATTAAAAAAGGATGTTAAATAGAAAAATGTAGGACCTCTGAAAAGTATAATCATGCATATGTACACAGTAGTTGGTTTGGGCCCCTTTTGCATCAATTACTGCCTCAATGTGACGTGGCATGAATGCTATCAGCGAGGGGAGGGCTGGGAAGGGGGGCAGGGAGGCAATTGCCCCCCAGGCCGCCCTAAAGCATGTTAAAAACATCCGCTGGGCCGTCTTTAACAAATAATATTATTTTTTTTTTTATTCCTCAGAGCCGCACCGCCGATCATCACAGGCGGGGCGGCCCTGGTTCTAGTTGCCGGCGGCGGTGGGGGGGGCAGTAAGAGATGTGTGCTACCATTGTAGAAGCGCTGATGGAGGTAAGTAATAGTGTTTTTTGTTTTAGTTTTTTTTCTTTGCGGGGGCATCTGGCATTTCTTACAGCCCCTTTTTTTTGGGGTGGCACTCTGGGGGTATTTATTTCTTGCCCATTTTTTGGGGGGAGGCACTATGGGGGCATTTCTTACTGGCACATTATGGGGGCATCATGGGGAGAGGAGCACTAAGGGGCATTTTTTACTGGCACATTATGAGAGGCACTATAGGGGAGAGCGGCACTATGTGGCATTATTTGGGGGCACTATGAGGGAGTGGAGCACTATTGGAGCATCTGGTGGCACTAAGAAGGGGCATTTTTTACTGGCACATTATGGGGGAGAGGAGCACTATAGAAGCATCTGCTGGGGGCACTAAGAAGGGGAAGTGGGAGAGGAGCACTATGAGGGCTTTACTGGGGCACTATATAGGAGTATTTTATACTGGCATACATTATGGGGACATTAGCTCAACTGTGGGCACTAAGCGGGAGTAATTAATGTACTGTCATATTATAGGGAAAATTATTACTATAAGGAGGTATTATGCAGAGCTTTACTACTACTGGGGGGCTATGAGGAACATGATTACTAGGGCACTATAGGGGCATTATTACTACTAAGTGTGTTCTGGCAGATAATTATTTCTATTGGTGTGATTTTGGGGGGCACCCTGGCACAGTATCAGCTTAGCACAATTATTTTTGGGGGACATTATCTTTATACTATTAGTGTCTGGGTGCAGTTATTTTTTAGAGCACTGTGTGCCAATAATTGTTGAAGGGGGCACTATCTGTGTGGTAGTAGTATTCCCAGGGGGACTGTTTCTCCAGTATAGTATTGGGGGTGGCAGGAAAGGTTGTTCAGAAGATGTGAAGATGATGGAAATGGGGGAAACTAATGTCTGTTTGTCAATCTCTGCAGAAACGGGAGATGGCTGAAAAATTATCATGGCTGTCTGGTCTGAATGGAGAAGATGAGGAAAGAGAACGTCTACAACAAAGGTGACATCACTGGATGTAAGAGGTATGTGGCGCTATGAAGGGGAGGAGATGCTCCATCTCCTCCTCCTTCCATTTGCAAAAGGAGGATTCAGAGCTGGGTGAGGAGGGCCAAAGGGGGCAGCAGGCCACGGGCGGGTGGCAGATTGTGGGGGGAACCTCAAGCCTTAAGCAGGATCTGGGGAAGGAGGAGATTCCTGGCTGTAGTCTGCTGTTTATTGTATAATGTGAAGCAGGCAGTGCAGCCAGGACAGGCCTCCCCTCTCTGTATGATGTGTAGAGACAGGCCTCAACAATAGAATTTCAGCTGTACAGTGTTTGTTGGGAGTGGCCTATTATATGTAGGAGGGGCTTTTAATAATGGGAGGGCTAGAAATGGGCCACTTGAATGGATTTGCCCCCCCAGGACTAAGGCTGCCAGCCCTCCCCTGCTATCAGCCTATGGAACTACTGAGGTGTTATGGAAGACCAGGATGCTTCAATAGCAGCCTTCAGCTCTTCTGCATTGTTCGTTCTTATGTCTCTCATCTTTCTCTTGGCAATGCCCCATAGATTCTCTATGGAGTTCAGGTCAGGCGAGTTTGAGGGCCAATCAAGCACAGTAATCCCATGGTCATTAAACCAGGTTTTGGTACTTTTGGCAGTGTGGGCAGGTGCCAAGTCCTGCTGGAAAATGAAGTCACCATCTCCATAAAGGTCGTCTGCGGAAGGAAGCATGAAGTGCTCTAAAATCTCCTGGTAGTCGGCTGTGTTACCTCTGGACTTAATGAAGCACAATGGACCAACACCAGCAGATGACATGGCTCCCCAAATCAACACAGACTGTAGAAACTTCACACTGGACTTCAAGCATCTTGCATTGTGTTCCTCTTCACTCTTCCTGCAGACTCTGGATCATTGGTTTCCAAATGAGATGCAAAAGTTGCTCTCATCAGAAAAGAGGACTTTGGACCACTGAGCAACAGACCAGTTCTTTTTTTCTGTAGCCCAGGTAAGACGCTTCTGACATTGTTTGTTGTTCAGTAAAGTCTTGACAAGAGGAATACGACATTTAATCCGTCAGTGCATCAAGAGCCACCACACACAAACTCCAGCCTCAGTCCACTCCTTTTTCTTCCACACCTGTCCCATCCACATAACTTTCTATTAATGTGCTTTGATACAGCACTTTGGGAACATCCAACTTATTTTGCAATTACCTTTTGAGGCTTTCCCTCATTATGGAGAGTGTCAATGATGGTTTTCTGCACAACTGTCAGGTTAGCAGTCCTTCCCATGATTGTGATTGTTACTGACCCAGACTGAGAGAAAATTTAAAGGCTCAGGAACCCTTTGCAGGTGTTATGGATTAATTAGCTGACTAGAGTGTGACACTTTGAGCCTAGAATATTGAACCTTTTCACAATATTCTAATTTTCTGAGATTGTGAATTTGGGGTTTTCTGAAGCTGTAAGCCATAATCATCTAAATTATAACAAATAAAGGCATGAAATATCTCGCTTTGCATGTAATGAGTCTATCTCATATATTTTAAGTTGCATTACTGAAATAAATGAACTTTTGCAGGTTTCACCTGTACAGTATATATAACTTCAAAAATACTCAAAGCATGAAAGAAAATAGCTTGCATCAATTTACATACTGTATTCGTGGAAGATACTGGTTCACTCTGCAGAGCCTGAGTACCGTTGGGGAGTCTTAAAGGCAATGCTCCCTGGGAAAAAGAAAACATAGAAACATAGAATGTGTCGGCAGATAAGAACCATTTGGCCCATCTAGTCTGCCCAATATACTGAATACTATGAATAGCCCCTGGCCCTATCTTATATAAAGGATGGCCTTATGCCTATCCCATGCATGCTTAAACTCCTTCACTGTATTTGCAGCTACCACTTCTGCAGGAAGGCTATTCCATGCATCCACTACTCTCTCAGTAAAGTAATACTTCCTGATATTACTATTAAACCTTTGCCTCTCTAATTTAAAACTATGTCCTCTTGTAGCAGTTTTTCTTCTTTTAAATATTCTCTCCTCTTTTACCTTGTTGATTCCCTTTATGTATTTAAAAGTTTCTATCATATCCCCTCTGTCTCGTCTTTCTTCCAAGCTATACATGTTAAGGTCCTTTAATCTTCCCTGGTAAGTTTTATCCTGCAATCCATGTACTTCTCTGAACTCTCTCCAAAGTATCAATATCCTTCTGGAGATATGGTCTCCAGTACTGAGCACAATACTCCAAATGAGGTCTCACTAGTGCTCTGTAGAGCGGCATGAGTACCTCCCTCTTTCTACTGGTAATTCCTCTCTCTATACACCCAAGCATTCTGCTAGAATTTCCTGCTGCTCTATGACATTGTCTGCCTACCTTTAAGTCTTCTGAAATAATGATCCCTAAATCCCTTTCCTCAGATACTGAGGTTAGGACTGTATCACTGATTTTATATTCTACTCTTGGGTTTTTACGCCCCAGGTGCATTATCTTGCACTTATTAACAATACATTTTAGTTGCCAGATTTTTGACCATTCCTCTAGTTTTTCTAAATCCTTTTCCATTTGGTGTATCGCTCCAGAAACATCAACCCTGTTACAAATCTTTGTGTTATCAGCAAAAAGACACACCTTACCATCAAGGCCTTATGCAATTTCGCTGATAAAGATATTAAACAATATAGGTCCCAGAACAGATCCCTGAGGTACCCCACTGGTAACAAGACCATGGTCTGAATATACTCCATTGACTACAACCCTCTGTTGTCTGTCCCTCAGCCACTGCCTGATCCATTCAACAATATGGGAGTCCAAGCCCAAAGACTGCACTTTATTGATAAGCCTTCTATGTGGGACAGTATCAAAAGCCGTACTAAAGTCTAGATAAGCGATGTCTACTGCACCTCCGCCATCTATTATTTTAGTCACCCAATCAAAAAAATTTATACGATTAGTTTGACATGATCTCCCTGAAGTAAACCCATGCTGTTTTTCATCTTTCAATCCATGGGATTTTAGATGTTCCACAATCCTATCCTTAAAGGGATTCTGTCACCAGTTTTTTGCCCCTCCATTTAAAAATATGGTTATGTTCAGGGAGCTTTAGTGATTCCTAATGTGGTCTTATAACTGAAATCTGTAGGCTCATTTTGCCTAAAAAACGCCATTACTAACCTGTCATTCATAAAAATAAGGTGCCTAAGGGGATGTAAATGGCTCCAAGCTGCCGCCAGCACACGCTGCCGTTCGTGCCCAGCTCCTCCTTTCCTGACATCAGCGCCGCCTCAGAATCCTGTGTGATGCCTCCGGCTCTCCCTCCCCCCTCCTCCTTCTGCTCTAACATCTCGCTCGGGCGCACAGGCCTCTGCCTGATGCGCACGCGCGGACTTCTCCGTTCGGCTTCATGGAGCGAAGTGCGCATGCGCCGGCACTTCGCTCAACCTCCCGATGACCAGAACACTGGCGCCAGCCTGTGCGCACGCGCAAGATGTTAGAGAAGAAGGAGGGGGGAGTGAGGGAGAGCCGGAGGCGTAACAAAGGATTCTGAGGCAGCGCTGATGTCAGAAAAGGAGGAGCAGGGCACGAACGGCGGCGGGTGCGGGCGGCATCTGGAAGACATGCACATCCCCTTGGGCACCTTAGTTGGATGAATGACAGGTTAGTTATAACGTTTTTTAGACAAAATGAGCCTACAGATTTCTGTTATAAGACCACAGTAGGAATCACTAAAGCTCCCTGAACATAACCATATTTTTAAATGGAGGGGCAAAAAACTGGTGACAGAATCCCTTTAAGTATGGTTTCCATTAATTTCCCCACTATTGATGTCAGGCTTACTGGCCTATAGTTGTCCGATTCCTCCCTACTTCCTGTAAGTATGAAAATTAGTACTCCTTTTTAATAGTGTCACCATTAGGTGACTACCCTGTAATCCTCGATCCCATTGTTCAGATATCGTTCAGCCCCTTGAAATTTTTGACCATAATGCTATCAAATTACAAATTTGAGTAATACTTACCAAACCAACTCTCCTCTGCTCCTGTGCTGCTGCTCTTCAGGTCCCCTGCTGGTCTCCAGCGCTGATGTTTCGACACAGACATGTGCCTGCTGCAGACTGCAGCAGAAATGACTGAGGTCAGTGACTGGTTGTGGTGGTCACATGTTACATAGTTAGTACGGTTGACAAATGTCCATGTCAAAAATGGTAAATCACTGTGGGTGATATGAGACAAAAAGTGCTGGGTAACACAGTTAAAACAGTTAGTCCTTTTGAATAGATACTATCAGTCAGTACCAGCCAGTGTGACAGAACGGCTGGCGCAGAAAGTGAGTGTTGTGGGAGTGGAAAAAAAGTATTACAGGTGTTGATTCTGGAATTTCAAAGCGGAATAACTGTTAGTAGTAATGTTGCCGTAATTACCTTATCTTTGGTCAAAATGGTCCTTTGATTAGTGATCCGATGTGGCATTCACTGTTGGTGGGTTGCCGTAGTCTTCTTATACTGATGCAGTTCTTTTTAAATCGCAGCGTCCTCCTAGCTCACCTACCAGCAGCAGCGCGGCCCCGGCCGGAAGGAGCCCGATAGGCCCCGAAACGCGTAGGTAGCTTTTTGTCCTACGGCGGCCCCTGTACTCTGTATGGTGATGTCACCACAAGCGGTTTCCCGGGCAACAGACACACAAGCTCCCTCACGCTGCGCGTGCTTCCGGCCGGGGCCGCGCTGCTGCTGGTAGGTGAGCTAGGAGGATGCTGCGATTTAAAAAGAACAGCATCAGTAGAAGAAGACTACGGCAACCCACCAACAGTGAATGTCACATCGGATCACTAATCAAAGGACCATTTTGACCAAAGACAAGGTAATTACGGCAACATTACTACTAACAGTTATTCAGCTTTGAAATCCCAGAATCAACACCTGTAATACTTTTTTTCCACTCTCACAACACTCACTTTCTGCGCCAGCCGTTCTGTCACACTGGCTGGTACTGACTGATAGTATCTATTCAAAAGGACTAACTGTTTTAACTGTGTTACCCAGCGCTTTTTGTCTCATATCACCCACGGTGATTTACCATTTTTTATATATTCACCTGAGGAGAACAATAGCTCCTTGTTAGACAGCAAGCAGCAGGATCTTCTTATTCAGGTAGATTTACACATTCTAACAATAGGAGCGCAGGGGGGCCTTATACTTTCTCACATGTCCATGTCAATATGTCAGTTTTGGCGACCATGATTCAGAGACTGTTGTGGAACTAGAAAAGCGTAAGGTGAGCATAAGGCTACTTTCACACTAGCGTTCGGGTGTCCGCTTGTGAGCTCCGTTTGAAGGGGCTCACAAGCGGCCCCGAACGCATCGGTCCAGCCCTAATGCATTCTGAGTGGACGCGGATCCGCTCAGAATGCATCAGTCTGGCAGCGTTCAGCCTCCGCTCCGCTCAGCAGGCGGACACCTGAATGCTGCTTGCAGCGTTCGGGTGTCTGCCTGGCCGTGCGGAGGCAAGCGGATCCGTCCAGACTTACAATGTAAGTCAATGGGGACGGATCCGTTTGAAGATGACACAATATGGCTCAATCTTCAAACGGATCCGTCCCCCATTGACTTTCAATGTAAAAGTCTGGACGGATCCGTTCAGGCTACTTTCACACTTAGAATTTTTTTTACAATATAATGCAGACGGATCCGTTCTGAACGGATCCACCGTCTGCATTATATGAGCGGATCCGTCTCAGACGGATCCGCTCTGAACGCAAGTGTGAAAGTAGCCTTACTCCGCTTGATTTTTTTTTATCTTGGTAAAACATTGAAGATGATCTAAAGCAGCCACTTGGATCTATAAACAGAGCTTTTTCACACATTTGGTCCTTGTCAATACAAATAGGGTTCTAGTTGGTTACAGGTGGCACTACAGAAACATGTTCCTTTCTTTGCATGCTATAACCTCCATTACCTATCTATTGTCCATAATTTTGTATACAAAACTAAAGCCAACAAGAAGAGCAAACATGGGGTAATTAGAGGACAGTGACTGATCTACATTTTATAGGAGGGAGGGGGGTTGAGAGGCAATGTTCCAGAGGATTACCTGTAGCTCAGCGGAGTAGACAAGGCCAACAAATTAGCTTTTCTAAATCAGAAGCCTTTAAGTGAAATTGATATAGACTTTTCATCTATTGTGAGGCTGTAATAGCTTCTATAAATACAAGAAAACTTTAACTCAAGTGAGAAAAACAGCAGATGCGGATCAGAACTCTAAGCTTTTCACATGACCAGCAATAAGAAGTAAGGATATTTAAAGCCAACCATCACACTGAAAATGCAGTCCAATCTACCATCTATTTGTGGGCTTGAGAGTTAAGGAGGCGGCCCTGTTAGTCATTAAAAGCTATCTATGTGTACACAGTCATAAAGGAAAGCTGTCAATCACTGATAGGACTACCTCCTTGACTTCAAAGGCCAGAATAAACACAAATTTAAATTAATAAAATACATGTTTTACTGAATCCTTTCTACAAAACTACATATCAATCTACTCAGTTCCCCCTGCTCTGAAAAATGCTGCCTTTAACATGACAGGGTAACGTTAAGGAATATGGATATCCTAAAAGGTGTCTCTCTTGAGATCCCCTTTCTGTGAGCCAGAGTTAAAGGTTATGTACACCTTTGGGGCAATGTTTTATATTATTGCATTGTAGTCATTTTGAGCTAAAAATCTTTTTTTTCAATTGGTCACTAAAAATATGGAATCCTTTTTTTCAGTACATATCTGAAATGCTCTAGTAGCAGCCTGTGAATTTTCTGTCATTTCCGTCAGTTGGGGAGCTGACAGGCTCCTTATGTCTGCTTTCTGACATTATAAACACTTAGGCTACTTTCACACTAGCGTTAACGTTTTCCGGTATTAAGTTCCGTTATAGGGGCTCAATACAGGAAAAAAAAAACGCTTCAGTTTTGTACCAATGCATTCTGAATAGAAAGCAATCCGTTCAGTATGCATCAGGATGTCTTCAGTTCAGTCACTTTTATGGTATTTGGCGGAGAAAATACTGCAGCATTTTCCGGAGAAAATTCCGAAACACTTTTCATTGAAATGTATGAATACCGGCTCCGGTACCAAGTGTTCCGGAAAAATGAATTCGGTTTCCCAGTCTGCACATGCGCAGACTTTTAAATCTGTAAAAAAGAAAAATACCGGATCCGTTTTTCTGGGTGACACTGGAGAGATGAATCTGGCATTGCAAATGCATTTGTCAGGCGGATTCGCATCCGTATCTGGCAGGCAGTGTGAAAGTACTCTTATTATAGTTCAGTTCTTATCTTACTGATAAGAATGTGGCTTAAATAAATGTTTATGACCTCTTACACCTGGAATCCCTCCACATACCAGAAGAACTTGTGAGAGAAGCAAAACTGAGCATGTGTGTCCAGGGCACCTTGCCATATTTACTTTGTTGGACATAAAAAGGCTGTTCAAAAGAAATAGCAGGTGGCGCTATGCTAACATTATTACTGGAATATCTGGGGATATAAGCATTTTTTTAAACAAAAATAAGGTTTATTAGATGACCAGCACAAAGTGAAAGTACCAGTAACACAGTTAGGCCTCTTTCACACGAGCGTGTCCAGATAAGGTCCGGATGCATTGCGGCAAACCCGCGCGAGTAGGTACGCAATTGCAGTCAGTTTTGACTGTGATGGCGTTCCGTTGTTGAGATTTTATTGCGCGGTGCAATGTGTTTTGCACGCGCGTGATAAAAAACTGAATGTGGTACCCAGACCCGAACTTCTTCACAGAAGTTCAGGTTTGGGTTCAAGGTTGTGTAGATTGTATTATTTCCCCTTATAACATGGTTATAAGGGAAAATAATAGAATTCTGAATACAGAATGCTAAGTAAAATAGGGCTGGAGAGGTTAAAAAAAGTAAAAAAATAATTTAACTCACTTTAATCCACTTGTTCGCGCAGCCGGCATCTCTTCTGTCTTCATCTGTGAGCAATGGGACCTTTGATGACATCACTGCGCTCATCACATGGTCCGTCACATGATCTTTTACCATGGTGATGGATTATGTAATGGACCATGTAATGAGCGTAGTGACGTCATCAAAGGTCCTATTGCTCACAGATGAAGACAGAAGAGATGCTGGCTGCGCGAATAAGTGGATTAAGGTGAGTTAAATATAAAAAAAAAATTTAACCCCTCCAGCCCTATTTTACTGTCATGGTCTTACCTCCTTGCTGTTCTCCTTCGTTTGACATGTGCTGGCGGCCATCTTGGTTTCTGGGTTTCTTGTAGCCTCCCACCCTGCGGCTCCTCCTTCCCACTGGGAGGAGCTGGATGCCTAGCTCATATATATAGGAGGTCTGTGGCTTCAGTTCCCTGCTTGGTCCTCCTGTGCTCACATGCTTCTAAGACTGCTGCTGCTTCTGGTTCCTGATCCTGGCTTCGTCTGACTACCCTGCCGATTCCTGATCCTGGCTTCGTCTGACTACCCTGTTGGTTCCTGATCCTGGCTTCATCTGACTACCCTTCTGGTTCCTGATCTCTGGTTTCGCAAGACCCTGCTTCGGTTTAGCCATCCGTTTGGACTTTTGCCTTACAGCTTTATTTTCAATAAAGCCTTCTTATTTCCACTCATCTCTTGTTGCACGTCTGGTTCATGGTTCCATGACATTAGGACCAAGCCATGAATTCTGACGGTACAGGGCCATCCTCGCTACCTACGCTGGTTGCCAGACTTGATCAGCAGGATCACCTGTTGGGTCGGTTCGCTGTGGCGTTGCAAACCCTGCTTGAACGCACGGCTCATTTAGCTTCCGTTGCCGATGGGTCGGTTGTCGCTCCTGGGCCCGCTCCTACTGCCGCTCCGGTTGTTGCGCCAGAGTCTACCCCGACACCTGTTGCTGCGCCTGCGGTGTTTCGGGGTATGACCGGTTCTGCCCCCCTTCCACAGCGCTTTGGGGGAGAGCCAACTCAGTGCCGAGGTTTCCTTAACCAGGTGGGCATTTACTTCGAGTTGCTGCCACATGCCTTTCCTACTGAGAGATCAAAGGTGGGCTTCTTGATCTCGCTGCTCTCGGACAAGGCCTTGGCCTGGGCCAGCCCTTTATGGGAGAACAACAATCCGGTGGTTGCCGAGTTTTCCGGTTTTGTTGCTTCTCTTCGGAAGGTATTCGATGTGCCGGCTCGTGCTGCCTCTGCTGCGAAGCTCCTTATGTCCATCAGACAGGGTTCACGATCCGTAGCTGAATACGCCATTGAGTTTCGTACCCTGGCAGCAGAGGTGGGCTGGAATAATGAGGCTCTGGTCGCTGCTTTCTCTCATGGTCTCTCGGATGCCTTGAAGGATGAGGTTGCAGCTAAGGACCTACCTGTGGAGCTCGAGTCTCTTATTTCTTTCCTGATTTTGATTGACACCAGACTCAGGGAGAGACCTTCCTTTCAGGAGAGCCTGCGGAGGCCTTCTAACAGATTGGCGCCTACGTTTGCTGTCCCACCCGTGCCTCCCTCTCCTCCCACGCCTCCTGGGGATGACTTGTCTGGGGGTGAACCCATGCAGCTGGGGTTTGCTCGCCTGTCCGAGGGGGAGAGGGTACTCCGGAGACGCGAGGGCCGATGCATGTACTGTGGTCTCGGTGGGCATTTTCGGTTGGCATGCCCGAACCGTCCGGGAAACGCTCGCACCTGAGATCCTGTCGGGGGCAGATCTTGGGTGGAGTCTCCTCGTCCCCGGTTTCCCGTGTTGACAAACCACTGATTACTGTTGTCCTCTCCTGGGTCGGGGGCTCGGTGACGACCCAGGCGTTAGTGGACTCTGGTGCTGGTGGTTTGTTCATTGATAGTGTGTTCGCTGCCGCCAATTCCATTCCTCTGCAGCCTCGAGGTTCCCCACTGGCTCTTGAGGCGATAGACGGCAGACCCCTTCTGCCGCCACACGTGACTCATGAGACCCTTCCAGTGGGGATGGCCATTGGTGCCGTTCACAGAGAGTCGGTCTGTCTCCAGGTTATTTCGTCTCCACACTACTCGGTGGTCTTGGGGTACCCCTGGCTCCAGAAGCATAATCCGACTTTCGATTGGAGATCGGCCGAGATCCTCTCGTGGTCACCGCAGTGTGGGGCTAGTTGCATCCATGGGCCTGTCAAGTTGCTGTGTACTTCCTCGGACTCTCTGTTGCCTCCTGAATACGAGGAGTACCGGGATGTATTCGATAAGGTGCGTGCGGTTGCCCTACCTCCGCACCGCCCATACGATTGTGCCATAGAGTTACAATCTGGTGCCGTTCCTCCTCGTGGCAAAGTCTATCCACTGTCGGTAGCGGAGAATGAGGCCATGGAGGAGTACGTGAGGGAGGCGCTTTCACGCGGACACATTCGCAAATCCTCGTCCCCGGCAGGGGCTGGATTTTTCTTTGTGAAAAAGAAGGGCGGTGAGTTGAGGCCTTGCATCGATTACAGGGGTCTCAATCGCATCACGATCAAGAACGCTTACCCGATACCCTTGATTTCCGAGCTGTTCGATCGCCTCAAAGGGGCCACGGTCTTTACCAAACTCGACCTGAGGGCGGCATATAACCTGGTAAGGATCAAGGTGGGCGATGAGTGGAAGACCGCGTTTAACACCAGGACCGGTCATTATGAATCCTTGGTTATGCCCTTTGGGTTGTGCAATGCGCCCGCAGTCTTCCAGGAATTCATCAACGATGTTTTCCGTGACCTGTTGCAGCAGTGTGTGGTGGTCTATTTGGATGACATCTTGGTATATTCTGAATCCATGGAGGCCCACATTCTGGATGTCAGACGAGTGTTGCAACGGTTACGAGAGAACAAGCTGTTCGGTAAGCTTGAGAAATGCGAATTTCACCGATCCCAGGTAACCTTCTTAGGTTACATCATTTCCGCTGAGGGGTTCTCCATGGATCCTGAGAAGGTTTCGGCTGTCTTACAGTGGCCCCAGCCCAGTGGTCTTCGTGCCCTGCAGCGCTTTTTGGGCTTCGCCAATTATTATCGGAAGTTCATCAGGGACTTTTCCATGCTAGCCAAGCCTCTCACGGATCTGACCAGGAAGGGCAGTAATCCCCAGGTCTGGCCGCCCGAGGCCATCCGAGCTTTTGAGGCTCTAAAGTCCGCCTTTGTGTCGGCTCCGATTCTGTCGCATCCCAACCCTGGGTTGCCGTTTGTCCTCGAGGTGGACGCGTCTGAGACGGGAGTAGGCGCCCTCCTGTCTCAGCGTAGAACACCAGAGGGTCCTCTGCTTCCTTGTGGGTTTTACTCCCGGAAACTGTCTTCCGCGGAGTGCAACTATCAGATTGGTGACAGGGAGTTATTGGCCATCGTGCAGGCCCTTAAAGAATGGAGGCACTTGCTCGAGGGCTCGGTGGTTCCGGTTCTCATCCTGACGGACCACAAGAATCTGACCTACCTCTCTGAGGCCAAGAGATTGACACCACGTCAGGCCAGATGGGCTCTGTTCTTGTCACGTTTTAATTACGTGGTATCCTACCTACCCGGTTCCAAGAACATCAGAGCGGATGCCTTATCACGGCAGTACTCCGAGCTGTCCGGGGAGGAGTCGATTCCGACTTCGGTCATACCTCCGAATCAGATCCTGGCCGCCATTCGCACCAGCCTGACCTCTCCCCTGGGTGAGCAGATTTTGGCGGCTCAATCTGGTGCTCCCTCTGGGAGACCCAACGGCAGGTGTTTTGTGCCTGAGGAGTTGCGCACTCGGTTGTTGCGAACCTACCATAACTCCAAGGCCGCGGGGCATCCTGGAAAGAATCAGCTGTCCTGGGCTGTTTCACGTCTGTTCTGGTGGCCTTCTCTACGTTCCAACATCGCCGCATATGTAGCGGCATGCTCCGTTTGTGCCCAGAGTAAGTCCCCTCGGCACCTTCCGTTGGGCCTTTTGCAACCCATAGCCACCGGGGAGCGTCCATGGTCACACCTGGGGATGGATTTCATTGTGGACCTCCCTGCATCCCGAGGCCATACGGTCATTCTCATGATAGTGGATCGGTTTTCCAAAATGTGCCACTGTGTACCTCTCAAGAAGTTACCCTCTGCACAAGAGTTGGCCTCGATTTTTGCCAGGGAGGTCTTCCGGTTGCACGGTTTGCCCAAGGAGATTGTGTCGGATCGGGGGAGTCAGTTTGTGTCCAGGTTCTGGCGCGCCTTTTGCTCCCAGTTGGGGATTCATCTCTCTTTCTCATCGGCCTACCACCCTCAGTCCAATGGGGCCGCAGAACGATCCAATCAGGCCTTGGAGCAATTCCTTCGTTGCTATGTCTCCGATCACCAAGACAATTGGGTTGACCTCCTGCCTTGGGCTGAGTTTGCCAGGAACACGGCGGTGAACTCTTCCTCTGGGACGTCTCCCTTCATGGCCAATTATGGGTTCCAACCTGCCGTGTTACCGGAGGTATTCTCTCCCCAGGATATTCCGGCTGTGGAGGATCACCTTTCCGTCCTACGTGCTTCTTGGGTACAGATCCAGAGGTCCCTTGAGGTCTCTGCGCAGCGCCAGAGACTCCAGGCTGATCGCAGACGAGCGCCCGCTCCTTCCTACCAGGTCGGAGACCGCGTATGGTTGTCCACCCGCAACCTCAACCTTCGAGTGCCCACTCCCAAGCTGGCGCCTCGCTTTGTTGGTCCCTTCCGAGTGCTTCGCAGGGTAAACCCGGTAGCCTATGCCCTTGCGCTTCCTCCTGGCATGCGGATCTCCAACGTGTTTCATGTCTCCCTCTTGAAGCCACTGGTGTGTAATCGTTTCACTTCCTCGATTCCTCGGCCTCGTCCGGTCCAAGTGGGCAATCGTGAGGAGTATGAGGTGAGCAATATCCTGGACTCACGCCTGGTCCGCGGCCGGGTGCAGTTTTTGGTCCATTGGCGTGGTTATGGTCCAGAGGAGCGTTCCTGGGTTCCCTCCGCAGATGTCCATGCTCCTGCCTTGCTCCGAGCCTTCCACGCACGCTTCCCTCAGAAACCGTTCCTTACTCCGCGGAGGAGGGGCCCTTGAGGGGGAGGTACTGTCATGGTCTTACCTCCTTGCTGTTCTCCTTCGTTTGACATGTGCTGGCGGCCATCTTGGTTTCTGGGTTTCTTGTAGCCTCCCACCCTGCGGCTCCTCCTTCCCACTGGGAGGAGCTGGATGCCTAGCTCATATATATAGGAGGTCTGTGGCTTCAGTTCCCTGCTTGGTCCTCCTGTGCTCACATGCTTCTAAGACTGCTGCTGCTTCTGGTTCCTGATCCTGGCTTCGTCTGACTACCCTGCTGATTCCTGATCCTGGCTTCGTCTGACTACCCTGTTAGTTCCTGATCCTGGCTTCATCTGACTACCCTTCTGGTTCCTGATCTCTGGTTTCGCAAGACCCTGCTTCGGTTTAGCCATCCGTTTGGACTTTTGCCTTACAGCTTTATTTTCAATAAAGCCTTCTTATTTCCACTCATCTCTTGTTGCACGTCTGGTTCATGGTTCCATGACATTTACTTAGCATTCTGTATTCAGAATGCTATTATTTTCCCTTATAACCATGTTATTCGACAGGTTAGATCATGTGATATTTTTATAGACCAGGTTGTCACAGACGCTGCGATACCTAATATGTATACTTTTTTTTATTTATGTAAGTTTTACACAATGAATTCATTTTTGAAGCAAAAAAAATCATGTTTTAGTGTTTCCATAGTCTGAGAGCCATAATTTGAGAGCCATAATTTGGGCAATTACCTTGGGTAGGGTATGATTTTTGCGGGATGAGATGACAATTATTGGCACTATTTTGGGGTGCGTGTGACTTTTTGATCGCTTGCTATTACACTTTTTGTGATGTAAGGTGACAAAAAATGGTTTATTTAGCACAGTTTTTATTTTTTTACGGTGTTCATCTCAGGGGTTAGGTCAAGTGAAATTTTTATAGAGCCGGTCAATATGGACGCGGCGATACCTAATATGTATACTTTTTTTTTATTTATGTAAGTTTTACACAATAATATCATTTTTGAAACAAAAAAAAAATCATGTTTTAGTGTCTCCATATTCTGAGAGCCATAGTTCTTTTCAGTTTTTGGGCGATTATCTTAGGTAGGGTCTCATTTTTTGTGGGATGAGATGACGGTTCGATTGGCACTATTTTGGGGTGCATATGACTTTTTGATCGCTTGCTATTACACTTTTTGTGATGTAAGGTGACAAAAAATGGTTTATTTTGCACAGTTTTTATTTTTTACGGTGTTCATCTCAGGGGTTAGGTCATGTGAAATTTTTATAGAGCCGGTCAATATGGACGCGGCGATACCTAATATGTATACTTTTTATTTATTTATGTAAGTTCTACACAATAACAGCTTTTTTAAAACAAAAAAAATGATGTTTTAGTGTCTCCATATTATGAGCCATAGTTTTTTATTTTTTGGGCAATTGTCTCAGGGTCTAATTTTTTGCGGGATGAGGTGACTGTTAGATTGGTACTATTTTGGTGGGCTTTTCCCACAGCCCCATGCAAAGTGAAAGGGGGACGAACAATAACACTTTGCATTTTGTCTGTTTAGGGCAACAAATTCAGATTTTAGGTGCACATTAAAAATGAAATCACCCGAAAAACAAGCATTTTGCTAATTTGTCAGGTAATCAGTGGTACCTTCACAGAGGCTGATTGTTGGGGTCCAGCACTCTTGGGTGCTTGATAGTGTAGCAGCACATGCACGATTGGTCTTTGCAGCATAACAGCGCTGGTGTGAGACTGACAGGGCCAGGAGTGATTAATGGAGGGGGTGCCTCTTAGGCAGCGGGGCCATTAGTCTGTTTGACGAGTGAATCAATTCATACAAATCTAAGATCTCATACACACGCAGGGCCGGCCTTTGGGGTGTGCGAGCTGTGTGGCCGCACAGGGCGCCATGGCAACAGGAGCGCCCGGCGGCCGACACAGCTCGCAGTTGGTCTCTTACAGCAGGCCGGACCGAGATTGTGTGAGGCGAGCCTGGCGAGCTGAGACGCTGCAGCTGCCAGCTCAGGTTCCGGAGCGTGGAGGAGCTTACGGGCGCAGCGTCCAAGTGCTGCGCCTTCACAGAGAGCCGCAGAAGGATCCGCTCAATGTGTGAGGGCGGCGGCCAGTGCTCAGCAGACAGGAGACTGGCTTTGGTTGACACTGTGTATGATTAAGGGGGGCAGGGGACTGGGTAAAGGTGACAGGGTATGATTAAGGGGGGCAGGAGACTGGCTACACTGGGTATGATTGTACTTGTTTGCACTTGCACTTAAATTATCTGTAATAAAAAAAAAAATGTTTGCTACAAAGATTGTTTTCCTCTTTGTGTATGTTTAGGTGAACCGGGGGGGCACCACAAAATTAGCTCGCACAGGGCGCCTGAACACCTAAGGCCAGCCCTGTGCACACGAACATATTTTATTTCCGTGGACCGTATGCAGGACCATTAATTTCAATGGGTCTGCAAAAAAAAAAACAGAAGTTACTCTGTGTGCATTTAGTTTCTGTGTGTCCGTTCCGCAAAGAAGTAGAACTTGTCCTATTATTGTCTGCATTACGGACAAGGAGAGCCCTGTGCCCTGTTCTATTAGAGGCCAGCTGTTCCGTTTCACAAAATACCGAATGCACACAGACGTCATCCATATTTTTTGAGATTCCGTTTTTTGCGGACCGCAAAATACATATGGTTGTGTGTATGAGCCCTTATGCTAACATGCCTTCCTCATTACTGATCACCTGCTCATGTAATAGGGCCCTACAGAGCGACAAGCTAAAATGTGCACATTCCATACCTCCCAACCGTCCCGGAGTCGGTAGGACGGTCCTGGAATAGAGTGGCTGTCCCGCTCTCTGGCAGCTGTCCCTGCTTCAGCAGAGACAGTTGCCTGTAATGATAAAGCAGAGAGCGGTCGGCTCCCTGCTTCACTATTCCTCCCCCCTGATGGCGCTCCACACTGCAGGTCTGAACAGGGGGTGGGGCTGGCCGGCAGTCAGCCTCTGCTCCTCCTCCTACACAGACCGGAGCAGCCGATGTGCATCCTTCCTCCTGTTTTTTACTTTCTGTGAAGGGTGCACAATTCTGGGCATATAACCGTGAGGGGGCACAATCCTGGGCATATTACTGTGAGGGGGTACAATCATGGGCATATTAATGTGAAGGGGCACATATCTGGGCATTGCTACTGTGAGGGGGCACATAACTGGGCATCGCTACTATGAAGGGGCACAAATCAGTGCATAACTACTGTGAGGTGGCACATATCTGAGCATAACTACTGTGAGGGGGCACATATCTGTGCATAACTACTGTGAGGGGGCACATATCTGTGCATAATTAAGGTGAGGGGGCACATATCTGGACATAACTACTGTGAGGGGGCACATATCTGTGCATAACTACTGTGAGGGGGCACATATCTGTGCATAATTACGGTGAGGGGGCACATATCTGGACATAACTACTGTGAGGGGGCACATATCTGGACATAACTACTGTGAGGGGGCACATATCTGGACATAACTACTGTGAGGGGGCACATATCTGGACATAATTACTGAGGGGCACATATTTGAGCATCACTACTGTGAGGGGGCACATATCTGGGCATAACTACTGTGTGGTGGCATACAGGGAGAATAATTACTATGTGGGGGCATTTAGGGGACTGGGTGGGATTAGGTGTTTAGTTATGTTTTGGGTGGAGTTAAAGGCGTGGCCTAGTGCGGAAAAAATGTGCCACTGCACATAGTGTCCCTCTTTCTTCTTTTCAAAAGTTGTGAAGTATGCAATAGTCCCATCTCATAAAGCGACTGTGCACTGACAGGATACGGCACCTGTCATCACATTGCAATCCACGCCAGTCTAATCTCTGGGTTGCCTACCGATCCCAGGATCATTTTCAGTCGCTATTTTTGGGGTAAATCCTCTTTAAAGGGTTTCTGTCATGAGAAATAACGTTATGTAGCTGACTGACATTAACGATGCGCTAATGTCAGCAGTACATAACGGTATGCTTTATAACTCCCTGCCTGCCGTCGTGCACTTAACCACCTCCCGTCCGCACGTTGACTATAAACGTCCGGGAGGTGGTTCTCTATTTCTGAATGGACGTGCAGCTGCAGTTCGGGTTGCCCGCTGTCAGTAACAGCAGGGCAACCCAGAGAGAAGGCAGAGACAGTGCCCAGGTGTCCCTGCCTTCTGGATCGCTGCATACACAGCTATGTCAGCCCCAGTTACAGGAGAAATCAACAGTGGAAAAAAAAAAAGAAAAAGTGAAGTAAATGTCCCCCAGAGGTCTTGTATGACCTTATGGGGTCGAAAAGTGTAAAATAAAAAATACAAAAATAAATTTTAAAAAAAGGTTTCACATGTAAAAAAAAAATTCCCCAAGTAAGGGGAAAAAAAAAGTTAAAAATAGAAAAAAATTTAATAAAATAGACATATTTGGTATTGCCGCGTCCGTGACGGTCGGCTCTATAAATATATCACATAATTGACCCAGTCCAATAAACACCATACAAAAATTATAACTGTCAAAAAAGCAATTTTTGTCACCTTACATCACAAAAAGTCCAACACCAAGTGATCAAAAAGGCGTATGTCCAAACAAAATGGTACCAATAAAACAGTCACCTCATCCAGCAAAAAATGAGCCCCTACATAAGAAAATCTCTCAAAAAATACAAAAAAAACTAACATGGAGACACTAAAACATCATTTTTTTGGTTTAAAAAATGCTATTATTGTGTTAAAATTAAATAAATAAAAAAAGTATATATATTAGGTATTGCCGCATCCGTAAAAACCAGCTCTACAAAAATATCACATGACCTAACCCCTCAGGTGAACACCGTAAAAAAAAAAAATGTGTCAAAACAAGCGATCAAAAAGGCATATGTCCCACAAAATGGTACCAATAAAACCGTCACCTCATCCCACAAAAAATGAGCCCCTACATAAGAAAATCTCTAAAAAAAAATAGAAAAACTATAGCTCTCAAACATGGACACATTAAAACATCATGTTTTTGTTTCAAAAATGCTATTATTGTGTAAAGCTTTAATAAATAAGAAAAAGTATACATAGTAGGTATCGCCACGTCCGTAACAATCTGCTCTATAAAAATGTCACTTGACCGAACCCCTCAGGTGAACGCTATAAAAATAAATAAAAACTGTGCTAAAACAACCAATTTTTTAGTCACCTTGCCCCATAAAGTGTTATAATGAATGATCAAAAAATCATATGTACCCAAAAATAGTACCAATAAAACTGGCACCTTATCCCCGAGTTTCTACTGTAAGGGGGGCTTCAAATGGGACATGGCATCTAAAAACCATGTGGAGTTCCTTTTCTTCTGCGCCCTGCAGTGTGCCCATACAGCAGTTTATGACCACATGTGGGGTGTTTCTGTAAACTGCAGAATCTGGGTAATAAATATTGAGTTTTGTTTGGCTGTTAACCATCCATGTGTTAAAGAGAAATTGGATTAAAATGGAAAATCTGCCAAAAAAGTGAAATTTAAAAATTTGATCTCCATTTTCCTTTAATTCTTGTGGAACGCCTAAAGGGTTAACAAAGTTTGTAAAATCGATTTTAAGTAACTTGTGGGGTGTAGTTTCTACAATGGGGTTATTTATGGGGGTATCCACTATGTAGGCCCCACAAAGGGACTTCAGACCTGAACTGGTCCTTAAAAAGTGGGTTTGGGCAATTTTCAAAAAAATTTGAAGAATTGCTTCTAAACTTCTAACGTCCTAAAAAAATTAAATGACATTTCCAAAATGATGCCAACATAAAGTAGACATATGGGGAATGTTAAGTAATAAGTATTTTATGAGGTATCACTTTCTGTTTTAAAAGCAGAAAAATTGAAATTTAGCTAATTTTTCTACATTTTTGGTAAATTTGGGATTTTTTCATAAAGGTGAAATGTATTGACTCATATTTATGACTATCGTGAAGAACAATGTGTCACGAGAAAACAATCTCTGAATGACTTGGATAAGTAAAGGTGTTCCAAAGTTATTACCACATAAAGTGAGATGTGTCAGTTTTGCAAAATTAGGCCTTGTCAGGAAGGGGGCAAATGGCCCAGATGTGAAGTGGTTAAAATAAAGACTTTTAAAATATGCTAATAAGCCTCTAGGTGCTACTGGGGCGTTACTTTAGCACCTAAAGACTCGGTCTACGCACCCTTTGGCACGCCCATGTACACTTGATTGACTTGAGTTCTCCTCAGTGTCCCGTAAATCCTGCGCCATCTTGTTTAGTATTTGGCGCAGTGAGTGAAGGACGCGCTCCTGCTGCCGGATTCCTTCCTTTGGCGTAGTGAGGAAGCCAGCAGCAGGAGCGCGTCCTTCACTCACTGCTCCTAATACTAAGGCCTCATGCAAACGGCCGTGTTCCGCGGCCCGTGGAAACCCGGCCGGTATTCCTCCTGACAGCATGAGCGCACGGCGTCATTGGTTGCTATGAGGCTGTGCGCTTCATGCAGCCGCTGCTGTACAGTAATATACTATACTAGTGTATTACTGTACAGCAGCAGCTGCATGAAGCACACAGCGTCATAGCAACCAATGACGCCGTGCGCTCATGCTGTCAGGAGGAATCCCGGCCGGGTTTCCACGGTCCGCTCTCGGCCGCGGAACCCCGCCATGTGCATGAGGCCTAAACGAGACGGCACAGGCATGGGATTTACGGGACACTGAGGAGAACTCGAAAGTCAATCAACGGGACCTGGGCGTGCCAAAGGGGGCGTAGACCGAGCCTCTAGGTGCTGAAGTAACGCCCCAGTAGCACCTAGAGGCTCATTAGCATATTTTGGAAAGTATTTTAATAGCACAGCGGCAGGCAGGGCGTTATAAAGCACACTGTTATGTACTGCTGACATTAGCCCATCGCCAATGTCAGTCAGCTACATAACGTTATTTCTCATGACGATTTCTGGTCCAAGATGCAAATTTCCTCATGCGACACATCTGCTGTTTATGTGGAGCCTGAGCTAGTAGCAGAAATGGGGCAGGTGTGTCCTAAATGAGGGTTACATAACCGGCAGCCTGGCAGCTACTTATAGCATCAAGCAGGGCAAACGGGGATTATGCCGGGTGTCTGACTGAGGATTATTCCGGACAGACACTGACGGAAAAAGTGCCACCCGCCATCATCGCCATCATCCCCATCACCCACACAAATGCGTGCTCCGACTGCAACAACTCGTCAAAATACAGCACAACCCTATCACATAAAATAACCACTCGCGCCTCCGCGCATGCGCCGTGAACAAGCGAAAAGTCACTCAGCAACGTGCTCATCCGGGAACTTTTCAGCGCGACCGAGCCCCTCTCCTGAAGCCCCTCCCTCCTGACGTCACTGGCCATAACAGCCGAACATAAACTAAGAAGAAACGGAGATTTTTTCCCCTGTTAACGGACGCCGGGGATACTATCTAACCGTGCGTCAATGGTACATAACAGGAATACGCACTAGCAGGGGTGACGGACGGAGAAACGCATTGCTACGTTGGGAGCAGTGTGGCGAACACACTAGAGAAACGTGAGCGGTCCGTGGACACGTGAGCAGTGTTCGGCCAATCAGGAGTAGAAGGCGGGGCTTAGGTGACGTGCAGTGTGGTGTGCTGAGAGAGCGGTGCGCACTTGGCTGGGGATAGCCTGAGGTAGCGGTCGTGGTACATTCAGTTATCAATTTGGGGGGGTACACTCAGCCCTGGAACAACTTTTCCTCTGTACACACAATGTTAGGGAGATCACTGCAACATTCTAGTATCCAAGCAGAACCCCCGTTGTGTATCTTGGCTACAGAGGAGGGTCGCAGAGGCTAAGCCCCCTCAAAAATTAATTTTGACCCCTTTTTACCTTTTCATTTCTTTCAACTGGACATCATGAGTCAATTTTGGACTTGACTCCAACATCAGCTTAAAAGCTTCTTCTGGACAGAGGTGTTTTATCTAGTACTCCCCTCTCTCCCAAAGTCTTAGAAATCTAGTAAGAAAATGGGGGTGAATGCTGTTCACTGGTTCAGGAAGGGTCTCCGGCTGCACGACAACCCTGCCTTGAAGGAGTGTATCCAAGGGGCTGACACTGTCCGCTGCGTCTACATTCTGGATCCGTGGTTTGCTGGATCATCTAACGTGGGAATCAACAGGTGGAGGTAAGGAAGAGCCAGTGGGAATAGCCATATGTTGTATCATTTACATCTCAGGCTCAGATAATTGGATGTGCTGACTTAAAGGAATTTTCCATTCTTATAGGACTTATCATTTAGCCAGGTCAGAACGTTCCATGGCCGGGGTCAGTGGGTTCACACCACCCATCCATGCCCTAACTTTATTTTTTATGTTGGAAACCCTTTAAGTTGTGTACGTTTCCATATTTCAATGGAGGTTATAGAACGTTATAACTGCACCAAATGAGTTTAGTTGATTAAAGAGGGTGGGGACTTCAGCCTCCCTCTGTGGTTGAGGTGCTGGCACTGATGTGTCAGAGACTGAACCAGGAGGAGATGACATCCCAGTATGTCTCACTTATCCCCCACTATTGTCTTCTGGAAGGATAGTTGAGATTGTAAATATGATGGCCATGCATAATGTTATGTAAAAGTATGAGGATGACTGGGCTTTATGTAACAAAGGGATTACATACTTGCCACCAGATGGCTTCAGAAGTTAAGTTCATATGTGACCTATGTAGGTCAACCAGACCCTTCCTGTAATGTACCACAGAACCTACCAAACTCTGCCTGGTACTTCACCACACTGCAGGTCCTGCCTGGCCATGTACCACAGCACCTACCAAACTCTGCCTGGCCGTGTACCACAACATGTTAGGTCCTGCCTGGCCGTGTACTAAAACATGTCAGACCCTGCCTGGTACTTTACCACATGTCAGACCCTGCCTGGTACTTTACCACATGTCAGACCCTGCCTGGTACTTTACCACATGTCAGACCCTGCCTGGTACTTTACCACATGTCAGACCCTGCCTGGCACTTTACCACATGTCAGACCCTGCCTGGCACTTTACCACATGTCAGACCCTGCCTGGCACTTTACCACATGTCAGACCCTGCCTGGCACTTTACCACATGTCAGACCCTGCCTGGCACTTTACCACATGTCAGACCCTGCCTGGCACTTTACCACATGTCAGACCCTGCCTGGCACTTTACCACATGTCAGACCCTGCCTGGCACTTTACCACATGTCAGACCCTGCCTGGCACTTTACCACATGTCAGACCCTGCCTGGCACTTTACCACATGTCAGACCCTGCCTGGCACTTTACCACATGTCAGACCCTGCCTGGCACTTTACCACATGTCAGACCCTGCCTGGCACTTTACCACATGTCAGACCCTGCCTGGCACTTTACCACATGTCAGACCCTGCCTGGCACTTTACCACATGTCAGACCCTGCCTGGCACTTTACCACATGTCAGACCCTGCCTGGCACTTTACCACATGTCAGACCCTGCCTGGCACTTTACCACATGTCAGACCCTGCCTGGCACTTTACCACATGTCAGACCCTGCCTGGCACTTTACCACATGTCAGACCCTGCCTGGCACTTTACCACATGTCAGACCCTGCCTGGCACTTTACCACATGTCAGACCCTGCCTGGCACTTTATCATTACCACATGTCAGACCCTGCCTGGCACTTTATCATAACCAACACAAAAGCTTGTCTGGCAGTTTACCACAGCACATATAATGGTGGCTTCCTTCCAGCACTTTCTAGGTGGGTATTGTTTTCTTTTGCCAGTCACTTCACCTCTGACGTGCAGCACTTCATGGTTGATGGGCATTACCACGTGCAGCCTTTAGAAAGCTGGGATAACCAGGGTTTATAATGTATTTAGACGTATTTGGAGTAGATGGCTGAGGAAGGAGGGACGTCTACACTGGCACTACTCCCTCTGCTTGCCTCTCTCTGGAGGATGTCATGCCCAGAGAGTCGGACGGACTTCCGTAAAGGGCGTAGTGAGGTCTGAGTGCTCGGTCTGCACAGGCATGCGGTCGGTATGGGGTCAGTCACTGCACCTTTGTGTAGAATGATACTGGACTAGGAGCTTGATCGTATCTATGGGAATAAAGTAATACTGTTCAAATAATTTCCCAAATTCAGCTCTAATATTGTTCTCCCGATGTGGTGAAATTATGACTCCACGCGGGTCCTGACAGGTACAGCTTGTTTTGGCATGCTGGAAGTTGTAGTATCTCAGCAGCTGAGTACTTTATAGCAGTGGTCTATCTTTCAGACCATAGATATGTGTGCGGTTACTTACATCCCTATGTCCATGGTAGGACCAGTACTGCTGCTCCTCCCTGCGTTCATCTCTTCAGGACCCTACAAAGTTGGGACCACGCTGAAGCACTGCATGCACTTTATAAGACTGGGACTATAAGGTTAAATGTTTTGTGATGGTCTCAAGGTCTCCTGTGACCTTGTTTCCCATAGGGTAACATTTAGGTTGCTGTAACCAAATGTTGGAGTGTAGCCCCAGCCTAAAAGTGCTAACAACCTGCTGCAAAGTAAGACTGAAATCGTTCCTGACATTATTATATTCTAGTGCCCTCTAACCTATGGCTTTAGATGTGTTACTAAGCTATTACTCCCACCATGGCCTGACAGGAGTTTTGTCTTTGGGGACCACCTCCTTGAAAATTTCACTGCTTGTAGATGACAAAAAGTTTCAGTTCATGCTTTCTAAGGAGATCAACCCTATTAAAGGGGTTGTCCGGGTTCAGAGCTGAACCCGGACATGCCCTTATTTTCACCCAGGCAGCCCCATTGAGGCTAGCATCGGAGCATCTCATGCTTCGATGCACTCCCTTGCCCTGCGCTAGATCGCACAGGGCAAGGTCTTTTGTTTTCAATAACACACTGCTGGGCGGAAACTTCCGCCCGACATTGTGTTCAGTGACATCACCGGCTCTGATGGGCGGGCTTTAGGGCTGCCCTAGCCGTTTTACTGGCTAGGTCAGCGCTAAATCCCGCCCATCAGTGTCGGTGACGTCACCAGGCTTCCTAGCAGCCCCATGGAAAGCCCCGGTACGTCACTGGATCTCCAAAAAATGCCTTTGCCCTGCACGATTTAGCGCAGGGCAAAGGAGAGCATCGGAGCATGAACTGCTCCGATGCTCAAGTCAGGGGGCTGCTGGGGTGAAAATGGAGGGATGTCCGGGTTCAGCTTTTAACCCGGACAACCCTTTAAACCAGGTATACTGCCTGATGGCATTGATCATGCTGATTAAAACGATACCTCTTCTCTTTTGTCTGTATGTTAAACAGCCACAGAGATATATCTACATTTTATTCATATGCAAATGAGCACTTTGGCGCACCAGGGGGGTGGGGCTGAATCATTGAAGCACTGCTTTTGTAAAGCACCCTTGACAGTGCTAGACTTCAGCATGCTAAGGGAAGAGCTGTTTCCTAGCATGTACATATGATATACCCTGCTTACCAAGTTGAGAATATACATTTTCTTTGCTTAGAAAGTGATGACATATTATTTGTTTATTCACGGCACAAAATATTATTATAAAGACATCAGTTATATGTATTAGCGTTCTAAGTATAGAAAACCATCCTTTCTCAATATTGGTAAGGCTATAGCCTGGAGGTAAGTGGTCAGCGTTGAGTGTAGATGACCCAGGAGAGAATTCTAGATTCTCTGCCCTCAGCATGCTACTGTCTTGCTCTGTCAATCCAGGGGAGGGGGGAGTGTGCAGAGCAAAGGGGCATTACAAAAGCAGTGCTCCAAGGATTCAACCCTGCCCCTTGGTGCTCCAACATGCTTCTTTCCATATGAATAAAAATACAAATATCTCTGAATCTGTTTAACATCCATACAAAAAAAAGGCGTCATCTTAATCAGCATGATCTATCCTACCAGGCCGTATAGGCTGATGCCACCTCTTTGGCCCTTACAGTATGAGGAAGGATCACACATTGTCCCTATGTTGCATATTTGGAGAAGTATTTTTGCCCACCCTGTTAGTCATATGGGAAGCCCAGATTCACAGATGGTCTTTACATGGCGTGCATTGTGGGTAGTAGTTCCTCAGCAGCTGGAGACCACTCCATGGCATGTGTATGAGTGAACATTGCTGCTGGCTGTAGTGGTCTGTCAAGGCCACGGATGACGTAGCTCAATGTGGGAAATAAGAGAAAATCGATGGAATAAATGGCATTATTATACACAGGAGCATGTTCATTGACTCTACTAAGCTGTGTGCGTAAGAATTGAATTAAACTGACACATCAAGATATCTTATGGCTTTTGGTATTGAATGAGCTGAAAATAGCTGAAGTGAAGCATCTGGGACATGGCGTAGCTTCCATGTGTCACCTTCTGCCTTTAGCTGAGTTTTGCTTTATTAGAGTCCATTGTGGCTCGGAGGTTGTAATCTTCAGATACATAGATGTCAATCACTGATGGGACCACCTCCTGGACTTCAAAGCCCAGAAAGAGCAAACTTCAAGTTATACTATATCTGAATCTGCTCAGCTCCTCCTGCTCTATAACATGCGGCCTGCAGATTACACTGCATTATCATAGGTGCATTTTGCAGAGTATAATTCATGTCTATGATCAGGCTGTACATGTATGGGTGATTCACTGCAGCATGTGAACTTTGGGCGTTATTTTATATTAACCTGTGCCAAGCAGGAAGATGGCATTGCCCTTCCACATAATGGGTGTTGTGACCCTGCACTTACTGGCTGCTTCTAGTACTGCAGTACACAAGGACGGGAATAGAGCTTATTTTTTGGCTTGCTCCAGAGAGATGAGCCTGCACTGGTTTTACACCAACTGTAATGGGATTAGTGACTGGTCCGTGCCACAGGGGTAGATGCTCCGTAAGACACCTCCCACTGGACAGATTCTGAAGAAATAGGATTCCACTTCGGTTGCCTGACACTTGGGCTATAGGATTGTCTCTAAAAGGCTTGGGACTTGGCTGCTTGAAGATTATTTTGGAGCATTGTCTTCTGGAAGCTGCAGCAGATTCTTGTCGGTGACAGGGTTAAGGAAAGCTTTTTACACTGCCAGATGCATACCAGAGGACGGGCGTTCTGGTGAAACCTAGGTAGATATCGCCCTGTGTAAAGTTTGGGCTGCCTTCGGTGGCGGTCATCCCTATGCTTCTTGTAGTCTCTCTGTAATGTCTGTATTTACATGTCTCCCCCTCCATACCGAGATCTTTTTTTCTGAGGATATATGTAGAATACATTGTGTACCACAGAGGTAGAAGATGACCGGTCAGACAGCAGAGGAACGGTATAGTACATGCAGTAAGGGGGTCCAGGGAAGTGTCTGCCCCCATGATTACCACTAGATCTCTGGTATCCCAGGAGGTAGGTGACCAGTGCCCTATGCAACTTACCACTTGCATTTAACTTTGAGTTACTTTCTGTAAACTTCTATGTGAGTTGTTGTTCCACAAGCTGCACAAGTTAATGGTTAACTCCTGGGATAATAGGGGTGAAGTTTGAAAACTTTTCTGCTGAGTTAGGTTGTATGGGCAAAAGATAGTTGACATCTATGGTGAAGTGGTAGCTGAAATGCAGAAGATTCATAGCCTTCCATGACATCCTAGTCTCCATTGCATGCTTTGGTGAAACCTCAATCTGATTGAAGCTCAGAGTGACTGCCTTCTTTTTTACCTTTTGCAAGAACAAGGGGACTCCGATGGCCTTGACATGGAAATCCGACTGGACCAGAATAGGATCTGACTGAGACCATCAGCAGCTGCAAAGTGGTCCAAGAGCACCAGACAGGAACTGAGTGCAGATAGTAACATAGGGATGCTATTAACTCATACTTTTAAGATTCCTATAGAGAAGGACATGAATTGGAAAGGCCCAGCAGGCTCTGGAGCCATCAGATGGTATTGGTTGCTAATGAGGTTGCCAGGAGAGGGCATGGGTGTGATTAGAGCTAGAACCATGGTGACCACATAGATCAGTTACTCTCTGTGCTCTCCTGTGTAGGATCACTCTGGGTCATCACCTCCTAGTAGATCCATATGGTCTGTGGAAGAACATAGTTTGTTCATTTGGAAATTCCTGGTTACCAATAATTCTAGATGGATCTGTAAGACTGAACTGCACTTTATTTCTGAAATGTATGCACTTTATGTAATTAGAGGGATTTTAAGCATTTGATGTGGATATGCCATAAATATATGAAGTGGGATTACCCCATTAACGCCTTTATGCCCCTGGAGATGACTAATTCTGAGGTGTATTGAGCCCGCCTACGAGCTGAGCCTGCTCCATACATAGTGGGTGCTGGCTGTGTAATACAGCAGACACCTATCGGCAATGACCAGGGTTGGAGAGCTCTAATCCCAGTCATTTAACTGCTCAGATGCCACAGTCAATAGCGGCTACAGCAATCTGAGAGGTTAGTCAGAAGGAGGGGGCTCCCTGTGCCTGATAAACCCTGCCTCATAACAGACAAAAAAAGATCAAAATGGCTGAATTGCCGTTTTTTTGCTCCTCTTGCCCGCTGAAAAGAATTGAATAAAAAGTGATATGTACTCTGAAATGGTAGCTATAAAAACTAAAGCTTGTACCACAAAAAACGAACCGTCTCACAGCTGTAGATAGAAATATAAGTTTATGGGTGTTAGAATATCGCAACACAAATGGATTTTTTTCAGAGGTTTTTATTTTTCAAAAGTATTAAACCAATAATAAAAACTAATGATATTGCTGTCATTGTACTGACCTGCTGAATAAAGTCATCATTACATTTTTAACGCACAGTGTATTTTCAAAAAACGATGTCGGAATTGCATTATTTTACACCACAACGTTTTTTTTTTCTCCCATTTTTTTCAATGCATATAGAAAATTTAATGGTGCTATTCAAACATACAACTTGTCCTGCACAATACAGAGAGGGAAAAAAATGAACATTGGCCGGATCCTGAAGAGCAAAGAGTTTTTTGTTTGCAGTGGCAACCTACCGCAACCTACCACAACCTACTGTTTTGTAAATATTCCTCCTTTCCATCCACCCCGAATGCGGATTGCCAGGTAATGGAGATGAGCTCCCAGATTCTGGTTGGTAGAAAGGCTCTCCGACCCAAACATCGTCTGAGCTACCATTGCCAGTGAAACAAAAAAATGCTCATGATAATTGAAACTCCTGATTCAGATTCTAGGTGATCTTTTTCGGTCATCAGATCTTCTTCAGGCCATCTGTTTGCCCAGACAGACATGAGGGAAACAGGGCAGTGTTCCTTCAGACTTAGTGATTAGATCTCCATGGTTTCACTGCCTGGGTAGTTAGAAGGCCTGAAGAAGATGCTGCCTAAAATCGGATTCGCCCCTCTAAGGCCTCTTTCACACAAGAGTGGCGTGTGACGGCCCGATATGATGTTGGTGCGATGCGGTAAAATGTGCAAAGCGTTTTAATGCATTTTGCTCGCTCGTGAGAAAAATCGCCATGTTTGGTACCCAGACCCAAACCCGGACTTCATCACTAAAGTTCAGGTTTGGGTTCGGTGTTGTGTAGATGTTATTTTCCCTTATAACATGGTTATAAGGGAAAATGATAGCATTCTTAATACAGAATGCAAAGTGAATTAAGGGAAAAAAAAAAGTTAACTTACCTGATCCATAGCTGCCGGTCTCTGTTCTATCTTCAGGACCTGACTAAAGACCTGTGGTGACGACGTCACTGTGCTCATCACATGGTTCATCACCATGGTGAGGGACCATGTGATGTGGAATCACCACAGGTCTTTAGCCGGCAGCTCAACATTACAGAAGAAGACAGATCCGCAACTACGTGATCAAGTGGACTCGGTGAGTTAATTTGTATTTTTAACCCCTCCATCCCTAATTTACTTAGCATTCTGTATTCATGTTATAAGGGGAAATAATACAGATCGGGTCCCCAGCACGATCGTCACCTAGCAACCATGCGTGAAAATCGTACCGCATCCGCACTTGCTTGCGGATGCTTGCGATTTTCACGCGGCCCCCTTCACTTCTATGGGGCCTGCGTTGAGTGAAAATCGCACAATATAGAGCATGCTGCGATTTTCACGCAACGCACAAGTGATGCGTGAAAATCACAGCTCATGTGCACAGCCCCATAGAAATGTATGGGTCCGGATTCAGTGCGGGTGCCATACGTTCACATCACGCATTGCACCCGTGCGGAATTCTCGCCCATGTGAAAGGGGCCTAAGGCTTATTTCACACAAGCCTGTTCATCGGGCAATTGTGATTTAAAGCACGCTTAAAAATCTGTGTTTGCTGGCGGCAAATCGTGCTGTCTAATTATGATCTGCTGCCAGCAAACCTTTAGACAGGTGTGTGTGTTTGTGTGTGTGTTTTTTTTTTTTTTTTTTTTTTTTTGTGTGAAGTAAGGGTTCCCTCCCGTCAATCACTTAATCAATCGGCCTGGGTAATACAGGCTTTAGGATAGCCATGGGATCTGTCACTCAGCACCCCCACCAATCGCTGTTTTGTGGCAACTCCCTGTCCAGAACTACACAGCTCCGTCCACTATGCTGGTTACTGCAGCTCTGTTCCTACTTGCCTCAGTAGCTAGCTCTGGTGCCAGACTTACTGCCGAACAATCGCTTGGCTGGGGTTCGGGTTAACAGACTCTCACTGGTCAGGTTAAGCTGGCCTAACCTGAGGATCTGGAGCAACCCCTTCAAACTTGGCACCTTGAACCATAAGAAAATGGAAAGCCAAGCCATTTGTACAGCCTGCAACTATAAGAGCATGCTAGGAGTTGTAGCTTTCCAGCGGGGGGAGAGCGACTGGTTAGACTACTTCTTGGTAAAATATCCTTTTTAAATAAGTGTTGGATGTGGCTGCCTATTCGGACCCTGAACAGCTGTTTTGCCGATCAGATGGCAGTGGTGTCTAGGGCGCTGTTTCATGCATTTCTTCCCGGCATACATTACAGTGATCAGCACAATAGGAAACATTTATTCATGTTATACAGCAACAACATGCTGCTCTCAAGAGCCTTTAATAGCGGCAGAGGTTATGAATTGTTTTATTGATGATTTTGTGCTCTGCCTTCCATGAATTTCAGATTTATGATTCATGCCAAGCAGAAGACCTTGCCGGCTCAGTAACAATCAGATCCCCAGTGTATTGGGTAATTAAAGCAATAGTGAATAGTTTTGTCTAATAGATGCGGTACTCTGTTAAAGGGACGCTATCCTGATGAAATTATTTTTAATGCAGTGATGCTGTAATATTGCTATACTGGTTGGTGTAGTTATTTTGGTTGGATTGCGCCCGTTGTACCGTATGCTAATTTTTCTTAAAGGGTTTCTGTCAGCAGGAAAATTGGATATTAACCTGGCTGACATTAGTGATGTACTAATGTCAGCTGAACATAACTATATTAGCGCCATTTCACTGTATGCTGCAGTTATTGAGAACATTTTTTTTTTAATAATATGCAAATGAGCCTCTAGGAGCAGGGGGGGGGCGTTGCTCCTAGAGGCTCTGTTCTCCCACCTCTGGCCACGCCCTGCTACACTTGATAGACGGGGCCAGGCTCGCTGGTCTCCTCTTGCCAGCCCTGTCTGCCGTGGAAATCTCGCACCTGCGCCGTCCCATTTAGTATTCGGCGCAGTGAGTGAAGCCGTCAGCCGGCGAGCGTCCTTCACTTACTGTGCCTGCGCCAAATACTAAACGGGACGACGCAGGCGTCTAGGACAGGCATCCTCAAACTGTGGCCCTCCAGCTGTTGTAAAACTACAACTCCCACAATGCCCTGCTGATACCTAGAGGCGAATTAGCATAATATACACGTTTTTTTTTTCTCAATAAAGGCTTCAGGCAGTGAGATGGCACTAATCTAGTTATGTTCAGCTGACATTAGCACATCGCTAATGTCAGCCAGGTTAATAACCATTTTCTTGCTGACAGAAACCCTTTTTAAGATACCGGTATATCTACCAGACATCTTCAGAACAGTGTCTCTGGGAGAGGTGTGGAAAGGAGCTCCAAAATGTATCAGCGGATTTCTAATAGAACTGTCTCTACTCATTTCCTCCTGAGGGAGCAGACCCCCATGAAGCTCTAGCGGCCCCCCATACAGATTAGTGCAGTCTGGAGTCCCATATGTAACACTGCAGACGGCTTTCCTACCAGAACTTCTGGTTGACCAGCAACAGGTTATCATGAATTGACTAAGCTTCTGTTCTGCTTAACGATAAGAAAAACGGAAAACCAAACAGTGATGTGAACAGGACTTAAGGAGCATGCGGACCTGTTGCTGCTCCTGTTCAGAGAGAGTTGTTCAGTTAATGATGGAAGCGCGGTGACACGTAACAGTGGGTGAGGTCTTCATGTAAAAGCCTCCTCTCAGATTTCAAGCATTGACCCATTTTCTCACTGAGAGAAGAGAATGAGAGGAATTTGCTTAAAAGGAGATGAATGACAGCTGCTGCTTGATCTGCAGGCTGTGGCCCTGTGGTCAGATCTGTTTGCATGACAGACTAGTGCGGTCTGAATAGCTCAGTGCCATGTGACTTGCGGGACATACATTTAACTCCCAAAATGGCAGCAGTACTGGGAATCTGAGAAATCCCATTATGGTGAATAAGGACCCAGCGGTGTCCGGCTATACCTGATATGGAAGTTCTAGTACTCTGCTCCTCTGCCGGAACAGATTACCAGAATGCTAAAACGCAGATGTGGACATAGGAGATGTTGTGGTCCAACCAGGTAATGCCTGCCCAAACAATGCCCGTGCTACACAACGTGCTCATCACGATATCCTGCAGCTCCCCTGCCCACAGCACAATATCTAGCTTCTGTATGGCCACTACCATGCCAGCCTGTATCGGAGCATTGGAGTGAGAATGGTTTCCATAAGGGTAGCCGGTCACTACTGTGGCCAGTGATTGGCTGCAGAGATGTCAAACCGGATGTTTACATCATTGGCCTGGAGGAGAAGGAACGGGAAGCAGGTAAGAAAGCTCCCTTTACAGGACGGTCTGTCCAAAGGGGGGGTGATTGCAAACCACTGAACGCTTGAATGCAGTGACTCGAGTACTGGAAAAGTATTGTCACTGCCTCCTGTCAGCTCTGGTTGACTTTCCCCTAATATGACCTGGTAGGACCATTATAATCCATTAGATAACACATAGCCTAAATGCCAGGTTACATAGTTAATGCGGTTGAAAAAAGACAAACGTCCATCAAGTTCAACCAAGGGATAGGGGGGGACGCGAAAAGGTGACTAGGTGGCTTTTCTTTCAGTGTTATTAAAGGTGGTAACTTATCACTGGTCCACAGGATAGGTTATAAGCCTCTGATAGGTAAGACCCCCCACAGATCATGAGAAAGGGGATCCTGTGTTTCCTCACTTGAATGGCATGGTGGTTGAGTGGCGGTTCAGGGTCTGTGGGACTGCCAAATATCGCTGAGCGCTATCCTGTGCAATGTCCACCAGTCTCCATTCAGATGATAAGTTGGAGTTCTGGGACAGCCTTTCAAGACATTGCTTACTTTCCCCCACCATAAACGTTACATAATAATGACTATGACTTGTGCATTGGATTATACAAGCAACAATAATGCAAGCAATTTCCTGGGATCTATCTAATGGTGGTGTAGGTGTAGTGGCCCTTTAAATGGAAATTTACCCTACATTGTACACAGCCAATACATAACCAGCAATTATATACACCTACTCTGACAATGGGCCCTCTAAGTAATCAAAAAAGGCTCACATAAGTACCATGTAAAACCGACGAAATATGGGAAAATTTGATAATGCTAAATAGAAAATAGAAATGCAGTGGTCATGAGAAGGGGGGCTGCGGTACCTCACTTAGATGCCGCCTTTTTCTGAGGGAGCCCCCCTCTGCTCCCTTTATCACCAGTGTTACATACATATCCAGGTAAGTGCGTCACAGCGGCAGATGTTTAGTTGCCATGGTAACCTTGGTTGGGATCCATTTTTGAAGGATATCTGATCAGCATAGGCTATATGAACGGTATATTGTATCCAAGGCTAACGGATGTTGAAGTTATTTGAGGAATGCCATGACTCATAATTATATAACGTCCCTTCCTCCTCCCACCCTTCTGTTCCCTATTAGCTGTGTTCAGCCTGATCCGCCCGGTGCATGAATAGATGATTGACCCGGACAGAACGGTAAAATAAATCGCAACAAAGCAGATTTATGTGCCCCTCAGGCTCTGTAGAAAGCTGGCTAATAGGTATTTGCATAATTCTAGTATGTTTAAATGATTGTTTCTGTACTTATGTCCAAGTAGACCACATGTTTTTTATGGATTAGTTTGCTGGAAAAGAGCAGCTATGGGAAGGCGCAAAGCAGATTGGCCACCAGAGGGCTACAGAGACCCTTTAATGCTCCTGCTGGATGTGTCGGTACTGACTGTCATAGCGCTGGAGAGATTTCTACAACGTGAAGTTTTATCTCGCAGTGCGGATAGTGTTATAGAAGTAATGACTCGCTGTGATTTATGTTATACATTAATCTCCTTGCGTGGACCGAAGATGTACACAGTGCTATATAGTGTTGCTTTGTTCTGGATGTTAGCAGAGTCCTGCACAGACTAGGGGCCTACTTAAAGAAGCACTCCTGCATTTTTTATATTTTTTATTTACATGTATTGTTAAAAGGATTCTGTCATCAGAATTTAGGCCTCTAAGCTAAACATATGGCGAGGTCCCTACTAATACACAGAATCCTAAAGTGACCTTATCAAATGTGCCTGTGGCTCTATAATCATATAAAACAGGTTTATATAACCTGTCACTCACGTCACAAATGTGTCCAAGGGGACGTCTCATGATGCAGGGTGCCCGGCTGCAGCCATCTCCTTTCGGTGCCCATCGCCGCTCTCCCTTTCATTAGAGCCGCCTACCTCAGTTCATCGCCGCCTCTCTAACGTCCGCTCTCCTCAGCCAGATCCCGCGCGTGCGCACTAGGTATAACCTGATGCGCCCGTTCGGACTCCTGGCAGCGACCTCGTTATGTGAAGTGCCCGTCCGGAGTAGTGATGTCATCAAAGGTCCTATTCCTCAGATGAAGACAGAAGAGATGCCGGCTGTGCGAACAAGTGGATTAAGGTGATCTAAATTTTTTTAATATCTTTTTATTTATTTTTTTTAGCCCCTCCAGCCCTATTGTACTATGCATTCTGTATTCAGAATACTATTATTTTCCTTATAACCATGTTATAAGGGAAAATAATAATGATCGGGTCCCCATCCCGATCGTCTCCTAGCAACCGTGCGTGAAAATCGTACCGCGTCCGCACTTGCTTGCGATTTTCACACAGCCCCATTCTCTTCTATGTGCGTTGCGTGGAAAAACGCACAAAATAGAGCATGCTGCGATTTTCACGCAACGCACAAGTGATGCGTGAAAATCACTGCTCATGTGCACAGCCCCATAGAAATGAATAGGTCCGGATTCAGTGAGGGTGCAATGCGCTCAACTCGTGCATTACACCCGCGCGGAAAACTCGCCCGTGTGAAAGGGGCCTTAGAAAAATAAAATAAAAAAATCATAATCATAGCTCAAGAAGTATGGAACTGAACTGGTCAATTGACCTTCCCACCTGAGAGCTGGACATCGCTACTTTACACCATAAAAATCTGCCTGAGCGGATACAAGCGCCAAATCTGTCAAACGCAGAGATGAAACTGAGGACCAGATAGTTGAGAAATGATAGGGTTCAACAACTGAGGAAGTTTATGCAATGGAGAGAGTACAATTTCTCATGTTTAATGCCCTAGAACAGGCATGCTCAACCTGCGGCCCTCCAGCTGTTGCAAAACTACAACTCCCAGCATGCCCGAACAGCCTACAGCAGGGCATTGTGGGAGTTGTAGTTTTAAAACAGCTGGAGGGCCGCAGGTGGAGCATGCCTGCCCTAGAACAAAAGCTAATTGTGCCTCAAGTAAGGTAACTTAGTAAAGTTTTCCTACTAGGGATGTGGTTGTTGCCGGAGTGTCAAGACCACCTCCATTGGGCTAATTGCTGGGTGTGTTGGGAAACAGACCCCTACAGATCTGATAGATCTAGAATATGGAAGACCTTCATTCCCCAAATCCTTCTTCCCTTCATGTCACATTTAGGCCTCATGCACACAAACGTATTTTCTTTCCATTACGTGTTTTTTTTTATTTTTTGCGGACCGTATTCAGAACCATTTGTTTCAATAGATCTGCAAAAATCTTCCATATGTCCGTATTTCCGTTTTGCAAAAAAAAATAGAACATGTCTTAATATTGTCCGCATTATGGACAAGAATATGACTGTTCTGTTAGGGACCAACTGTTTCGTTCCGCAAAAAAAAAAACAATGCACAGACTTCATCCGTATTTTTTGTGGATCCGTTTTTTGATGACTGCAAAATGCATATGGTCATGTGCATGAGGCCTTACTGGGGCCTAGGAAGCTGAGATGTGCAGAGATGTTCTCTAATGGGTCTTCACACTGCAGATCTGCTTTAACAACCGTCTGCTTGCATGAAGGGCCCATGATGGCCTCCAGGGTTCACCTCATGTCCCTGCCAGGCAGCTAAAACAGATCTACAGTGTAAGGACCCATCAAACAGCTCCTAATATGTCTGGTTCCTGGCTCCTGTGAGGGTGACATGGTCTACAAGGACGTATCTGATGCTCACTTCTCCTGCAGCGGCCACCAGAGGATAGGTCATCAGTAAAAATAAAAATATCCCAGAAAAGCCCTTTAACAAGCAGGTACAGGCTGTGCAGTGTATAAATGACCCAGCCAGGTGGTGGCATAATGTGCTGCTCATTCTTTAGGGTATGTAGCACATATTTTGCATTGAATTGCACATCCCATGCATGTGAATGGGGTTCCCGCATCCTATATTCACATGCATAGTTAGATTACGGTGCGTATTCTGGCAGCGTAGTGGGGATAGATAAATGGCCTGTCAGTAATTTCAGGAATGATGGTGCTAATCCTTGTGTGGATCTGTAGCGGAGCAGAAATCCAAGGGTCTGCCTCCATTTCCTGATGCCAAATGTAATAGGGGTCTGGGAAGCGTTCATGCTCTTCTCATTATGCTTTTCCTCACACCTCTGACCACTGCCGATCTGATGCTTGTACTGGTGTCTTCACCGGGCCTTCTTTACCTCGGCACGAGACTGTAAACTTCAACTTTGTCAGTTCTGAATGTAAGCCATTATGTTTACTGCGTAGTCCTTGGTCCTTCAACTGCTAAATCGACTGACCTCCTTTGTTCTCATACAGTTATGCAAACAGTGCTTTGCCCCACTTAACGTGTAAATGCAGCATAGATGACCAGACGTGCCAGAAAAGCTGTATTTGAGGACTTTTCCCTGAGGGTTGGGCAGTCACAATCCTTGGGAGCATTTAGTCCTGTGCATACAAAAGAGGGAGTATATTGTAGTTACACACAGCTGTCATGTAAGCCGTAAAGTAGGTCAGTGTAGGGGAGCAGCCGGCTCCCCCTGCTGGTTGCTATGAGTGATGACCTACTTTCTGGAAATCATTGTAACATGTCAGTGTGGCGAAAAAGGAAAACTACACAATGAAAAGCAACAAATGCTTTCTGGAGACTTTTTCTCTCTAAATCTGGGCCTTGCTAAAGTTATTTTTGTACGCTAAAGGTGACTGAAAATAGCCTTGTGCATTATCTTGGTGCCAAGTTAATGCCCAGGCTTTTTTTGCCGACAGCATAGGACAAGTGGGGCAGGCTGGGTTACGTTTTGTTAGACTATTGATTTTCTTGGGGGAGTTATTTTCATAAGCTTGCCGTTTATGGTGTTGACAGAAATAAAGTGGCTCATACAGGGTGGTGCTTGACTACTAGGCTGAGGGTCTCAGATCTCCAAGTTTAGGTCAGAGCCCATGTGTATGCAGGAATGACGTGTGATGACGTCCTGTTCTTGATGTTGCTGACCTCAGTGGTCACGTGCAAGAACAGCAATCCCTTTTAAAAGCATTGGCCTATCCCCAGGGTGGACCACCTATATCTGATTGGTCAGGATCTGACACCCCGCACCCCTGCTAAACAGCTGTTTCAGAGGAGCTTCTTTGGCACCAGAACCACAGTGCTGTCCATTGTATGCAGTAGACAGAGCTCCTTACCTCTCTGCCATTAAAGTGAATGGGAGTCTGGTAATCGGCTCTGTCCACTACACAATGGACATAGCTATGTAGTTCTGGTGGTGGAGCTGCTCTGAAACAACGGGTTATCGGACCCCCCTCCAATACATGACCTATATTGAGGATAGGCGATCGGTATAAAAGGTGTAGGCAGGAGTGGAGTAATAAACCTGGTTCAGAAGTGTACATGACCTATGTTATAGGAATGGACCTGTATTTTATGTCCTGGCTATGGATCCTAATGCCGTCTGTCTCCCACAGGCAGTCTCCTCTGATTGTAGTATCAGATTGCAGCCAGGGCAGGGAATGGTTAAAGAGACTCTAACTCTTCAGCCCCAGTTACTGACTGTACTGCCATAATGCACATGGCTGAACGTGTATGACTGCCAGACACATAACCGCACATGGGATGGGAGTACTTCACAAAAGGTTTTTTTCCTTTCTGTGCTCTTAGCTGCATAATGTTCACATGTCTTCTTCTCAAGTAATTATCTAAACCTATTGACATAATTGCTGGCTCTTTAGTCACATAATTCTGTAATTATGGCAAAAGGCTCGGAATATTCAAAGAAAGGGCAATTTGTATGCTGAAGCCGGTGGCTGGCACCTCCATGCAACCTTGACCACTTTTAAAGGGCTTGTTTTAGTTTAGAAAAAGGTGCCTTTTTTTTTTTTTTTCTTCAGAGACTGTGCCACATCGGTTTATGGGCATTAAAGGCATCATGTACAACCCAATCTGCCCAAAACAGACCCCTCTAAAGTATAGCATGTCTGACGTGTGGAAAATGCCCTCCAATCCCAAGGTGTTCCTTGCACTTCCGCCACAGACGAGATGAAGCGGTACACGGGACTTTTTTACTTCAGTTACTGTCTGTGTAATGTCCTGCAGAAGTGCAGATGTATGAATGATGGAATAATAAGGTATTTATAAAAACCTATTAGATTTGCTTCCCCCACTGTGGGTGTGGAAAAGAGTGCCCTATATGTGCCCTCTTTCTGCCCATCGTATTAGCCATTCTTGCTACTAAGGGCTCTATCTCAGGCTGTATACAAGCGGAGGCTGCTGGATGAGCGAGGTCTTGATTTAAAACAATGGCCTGGAATTTCAGGAGGAACAAGAAAAAGTTACATGGAGGTGAACGTGGCTGTCAGCTGCCTGTCAAGACAACGGCAGTCATCAGTCTGTGTTCAACCCCGAAAAATTACACTTTGACATAATTGCATGAATGTGTCTGTGTATGAATAGTGCTGAGCGGTATTTAGACAGCACTCCAGAAAATGTTTGGGGGGAGGGGGATAGTATGATTTTTTTTTTTTTTTTTTATATTTTGTAATTTAGGTTTTATTGGTACATGTTAAAAGTGCAAAAAGGGTCCTTGCTACCAGAGGTGCAAAGGGTCCAAAGACCCCTGGCAGCTAAAGGATAAGAGGTATTCTGGTTGTTTTCAAGTTATCCCCTATCCACAGGATAAGGGATAACTATTAAATCGCTGGGGGTGGTACCGCTGGGACCCCCACCAATCATGAGAACAGGCGCCCCCATACTCCATGCAGCCCCCCTGAAATGAATGGAGTGGGCGGTCGCAGCTGTGCGCAGCGGAACTATTCTTTTCTATGGGAGTCCCAGAGATGGCAGAGTACAGTGACTGGCCTCTCCGTTCATTTCAGGGGAGGTATGGGTCAACAGGTCAGCCTGTTTCATGGGAACAAATCTGCTGACAGATGCACTTTAAGGGTACGGCTGCACTGGTCATGGCTATGGATTGCAGGGGCATTGTAGTGTAGCGGTCATCCCATAGAAATAAATCAAGCAGTGCTGGATTTTTTGCGATTCGCATGCCAGTGTCGCAGCAAACATGTGAGTTGCGCTGCGGCCCCATTCATTTCTGTGTCATGCCACTGACAGTGTAGCCGTACCCTAATCGTCTAGTGCAGGGATGCTCAACCTGCGGGCCCCCAGCTGTTGTAAAACTACTACTCCCACGATTCCCTTCTCTAGGGTGATAGCTGTAGGCTGTCAGGGAATGATGGGAGTTGTAGTTTTGCAACAGCTGGAGGGCCACAGGTTGAGCATGCCTGGTCTAGTGCTATGTTCACAAAGGATGGATTCACTTTGGATTTTGGTGCAAACACCAGGCATATTTCCTCCATCGCTGGTATTGTTTGTCCCTCTGTATTGCCTGCTCCGTATGTGCACAAGGGAAGCTGTGTGGTTATGACACGTCACTCCATGATGCTGAGGTGTGGTGCCCTACCATCCTTCAATTAAAAATAGCTTCTAATTATATCTGGTATATTGCAGAATCATCATGCAGTAAGTCTGATAAAGGGGTATGTGCCAACTTGACAACCCCTGTGCTAAAGGACCAGTTGACCTAGAAGGACTCACTGTCTGACAGCCAAGGGGGTGGACTGGTTTTACATGGGTGCCGACCCACCAGAGTGACTGCATTTCCAAAAAGTGGGCATCCAGCAGGGACAACCCTCTCAATAAGACTGCATCACTGATCAGTCACTAGGACAGAATTAGAAGATTAATTGGTGGTCTGGAGCCTGAGAAGTGACCCATCACTGTGCTTTAGGTTACAAGATACTTATAGGGCAGTGATGTTGAACCTTTTAGAGGCAGAGTGCCCAAACTGCAACCCAAAACCCACTTATTTATTGTAAAGTGCCAACACAGCAATTTAACCTGAATACTATAGTTCAATATAGTATATCCGCTATGTACTTTATTATTTAGCTATTAAAGCCTGCCTACATTCAGTGCCCTGTCCGTGCTGTTCATAGTGTGCCCTGCGCTGATGAATGGCAGGAAAAGTCTAAGGCATATTGGTACACCATAGAACTTTTTCACAGTGCGGGTGCCCACAGAGAGGGCTCTGAGTGCCGCCTCTGGCACTCGTGCCATAGGTTCGCCATCACTGATATAGGGTCATTTATTAAGACCAGTGTTTTAGATGCTGATCTTAATAACCCCGTGGTGGCTTTTGATGCGTTTGTTATGTAGACCTTGCTGGTGTAGATTTAGATCATTTTCTACGCCTAAAACAGGCGTAGAAAATGATAAATAAGACAGGCTCTTTCCCGATCGTTCAGTTGAATTTACATGCAGCAGTCATTGCTGCTGTATGGGGATGAATGATGGGTTTCTTGTTCTCGATTATTGGTCCAGATAATCTCCACCTGTAAAGTGGCCGTACACATTAGTCTTTTGATGGCTGAACCCGCCAAGAGCAACAAGTTCGGCCGACGCTGAAATGTGTGTGGGGAGCTCACAACTCTCCCCGACAGACAAGGAATGGGCAAAGATTTTTTTTCTTTCTCCCAATCCTTTTGTTCTCCCTGGTGATAAGTCACCGCCAGAAGTGTCTGGCAGCTGCTTTCTCCGCTCTCTCCATAGAATACTCGTGCATGTTCAGCCGAGTGAAATGTATGAGAGGGCCCGGAACGAGAGATGTCGGCCTAATGATCTTTTGGCTGACAGCTATAGAATGTGTTTGGGCAGCTTAGATGTGATGGACAAGCTTTGTACAGGTGCATTTATTTGTGTCCTGGCCTGACTGCGAGTTTTCTGACCCCATCTTGGAGCATCCTTGATCCCTATTGGAGTTTGATTCAGTAGGCCATGGTCGGGCCACAACACTCGTCTGTAATACCAGCACATTAATGTGCCTGTAATATATTCATCTGAAACCAGCCTAAAGGTGCCCATATGCCTTCAATAGCTGTTGCCTGACATCAATTTGTGCCAGCTCCCCAATACATGCATTTTTATTTTTTAAACGTTGATGCCTATGGCAATACATGACCTGTTATGCTTATATGATGGCATATGTTGCAGTCTTCCACCATAGGTATATGTTGTTAAACCCTGCTGGTGTCTCAATTGGAGTGCAACTTGAACACAGTCCAACACGTGGCAAGCAACGTTCTGCAAGGTGACTGGTATTTGTGTCTTTGTATTACCCAATCCGGTGGTGCCTGAGGGAAGATGCAGTTGTGTAATTACATTGTTTAATGTCATAATGCTGGAAGTCTGGCGCCCAGCCATTGTCTCATTAAAAGTAACTTGTAATTATGTTTTGTGAGAGTTTGGCTTATTCTATACCGAATGGAGGCCACAAATGCCGTAAGTCCTAATTTCCTGTGTGCCAAATGACTTGTAGGAATATGGATGCCATGACGGAGGTTGCCAGTCCAGGACCATGATCTGACAGCCTTGTTGGAGCTATGCTGATGAGCAGTGGCCTGGTATTACATTGGTGCCAATCAACCTGAGGATGTCCAGCTGGGACAGCCCCCCAATATGAATGCATCACTGCTCACAGACCCTAGCACGGGCAGATGAGTTATTGTTCTTGTCAGGCCATCATACATTGCACATGTTTGTTTCTTCCTTTATAGTGATTGGAAATGCACAATACCCTTATATCCATCCTTTTTGTAGACCATTCTTCTGCCCCCACAGTTAGAGATTAGTTGGAGGTCCAGAGCCTGAGAAGTGACCCAGCTCCATGTTCTAGGTCACAAGGGAACTGCACATTTATGTCTAAATCTGAGACAATCCTGTCTATTCTTAAATCTGCTGTGTTTTCCCTTGACCTAGAATTAGCCTTTATACGGCTGCCCTGATATGTATAATCCTCCTAGCTATAGGCTAACTATAGTCCTTCAGAGGCCAAAGCTGGGAGATCTAGGGTTCATTCACATGGACTGATGCACAGTATGCTTATACAGTAGCATATGTTGTAGCCTTACAGTACGGAAATCTGCGATGGAAGGCTCGAACACAATGTGAACAGAGCCAAGAGTGTGGCAGGCAATGTTGGCTGTAACTCGACTGGTATCTGAGGGAAGCTGTAGTTGTGTAACTGCATGATGCTGAGGAGTGGTGCCCAGACAGTTGTATGGTGTCCTAACTAAGGGGAACATAAACTAGTGACAGATCTCCCTAACAAAATGCTGGGTCACTCTCTTTAACTGACCCAGCCGCTCCCCCCACCCCCTCCCGACACTGGATGTTTTCATCCGTGTACAGGGACAAACGGCAAAGCGGGGCATAGGAGCTGCACAGGGAGCGGGGTAAGTTTCTTCCCACGGAGGGGCTTGGGGGGGAGCTGTTGTAGATATCCCTTTAATATTCATGAACTTCAGATTTTTCCAGCTACCACTTCTGCAGGAATGCTATTCCATGCATCCACTACTCTCTCAGTAAAGTAATACTTCCTGATATTACTTTTAAACCTTTGCCCCTCTAATTTAAAACTATGACCTCTTGTAGCAGTTTTTCTTCTTTCACGATAGATCACTAATTTTGAATCGGCAGAGGTCTGACACCTGTGACCCCCATCGATTAGTTGTTAGAAGAGGCTGGGAACTCTGCGTGCTGCGGCCTTTTTTTAGGCCATGTGATATCACCATAGATCAGTCATATGACCTAGTTGCAGCTCAGCCCAATTCAAGTCAATGGGGCTGATCTGCAGTACCAAGTACAGCTGTTATACAATGTAAGGTACTGTGCTTGAAAAGCTCCCATGTACTGCAGTAATATACTATTGCAGTGTATGGTATACACAATTGAATGATTGCATATTCACATTCCCTAGGGAGACAAAAAAAGTAAAAAAAAAAAGTTTTTAAAAATGTTTAAAAGAAAAAGAATTCATCTAAAAATAATAAAAACATACATACTGTAATTAGTATTGCTACACCCAAAAGTGTCTGAACCCTAAAAGTAAACTATCTAAAACAATTTGTCCCGTGAGTGCCCTAAAGGGGAAAAAATCGAAATGCTCAATTTGCCAGGGGTTTTTGGTCACTTCCCCCTGAAAAAAATTAGCAAAAAGTGGTACCAATAAAAACTAAATCTCACTCTGCAAAAAACAAGTCCTCACACAACTCTGTTGTTGAAAATGTAACAGTTATGGGTGTCAGAATATGGAGATGAAAAAAAAAATTGTAGTAAAACATAACTATCGTATGTGTGGACTATAAGACGCATCAGAGACAGGATTGGACAACAGAGAATTGAACAAAAATGTTTTCTACTTATTAAACCTTCCCTGGTAGCTTAATTATATGGAGGAGTCAATGTCACTTACTATGGGGTCTAGCGTAGAGCGGTTTAATAGCTTTGCTGAGCTCTTGTAACCTTAGTGTCATCTACTGATTATTGTAACAAACAGCAATGGGGCATTAGGTCACCCTATTTAAATGTACCTATCCAAGAAAATACCTCTCCAGTCATTGCTCTGTAGTGCCCCGCCATGTTTATTCTGCTAGATTTTGATTTTATTTTTTTATTTCTTCTCCATCATGGCATTATACAAATACACACACATACCAACTCACTTTTCTGCTCTTCCTGGCCTGGCCCCTCCCACTGGTGAGATAAGCAAAGGTCCTCAAGCTCAGAATTTTCATCTTCACTGCAGCTTAGAGACCTTCAGGATGGAAAGGGCTGTGTTCCTCCTCCTCGCCTGCCTGCATTGATCTCAGAGATTGTGTCAGGCAGGGGGAGAGAGAAGTTTATAGATGGACACCTCTCTCATTGATCGGGCAGAGCGCTGTATGACCGCTCTGCCTTATTAAGGAAGCGGGAGGGTCTGACACTTCTGGCCTGTCCGGACTGGACTATAAAATGCAGTCAAAATTATTATTTTTTGTGCAGTGATTGCCGTAAAATGACCCGAACGGCTGGTTACACGTGTGCGGCTGCTCCATTCATTTCTATTCGAGTTCCAGAGATAGCTGAGCGCTGCTTATCTCCAAAACTCCCATAGAATGAATCGTGCGGCCGCTCACATGTACAGCCTCCGCTCCAGTCATTTTACAGGAGCAGCAAAGGGGCCTGCAAGGAGTATAATGGATCCCCTGTTCTCATGAGCGGTGGGGGACCCAGCGGTAGCACCCTCACCGATCTGATAGTTATCCCCTATCCTGTGGATAGGGGATAACTTGTACCTACCGGAATACCCCTTTTAGTGTAATGCCTTGTATACTAGTCTCCAGAGGAGTGGACTTTAGAACAGCCAGCAGACAAGGTGACAGATCAGGAGCACATCCACATCTAATCCACGTATCAGACAGAATGTGTGGCCCGGCTACTAATCAGATGCTGAAGCTGATCCCACAGACACGGGACGCTAAATGGGTTTGTAGGTCAGACTGTCTGTACTTCTATTTCCAGTGGGTAATTTTGGATTGTTATGTATGTCCCCTCTAACCGTGTCTCATGTAAGCTCAGGTCTGATTCCTAAATTGCTGCAGTTGTATTCCTTTACAGGAAATCAGTGCTTCAGAAGGTGGACTAATTGGCCCGGGAAGAAGGAGCAGCCCCCATCGAGTTGTGGCAGGGAACAGGGTGCCTATCTGCATAGCTAGAGATGTAACCAGTTATTGGCCCTTCAGCTTAATGCCATGGAGCCTCCGTTAGTTTAACCCTGTGAGGGCATGTTATAGACGCTTATGCTTTACATGACGTCTTTGCACAGTTTGTAGCATTGATTACACACAGCGTCAGGCAGGTTCTGCACACATCGGCTTGTGCTGTGACGTATTCTATGTACCCAGCCAGCCGTTACCAAGGAGATTATTAATCTCTGCTGCAAAAATACAGAATCGGTACAAATGACTTCAGTAGACAATGGAAAGAGAACCCTTTATGATGTGCATGGGGTGACTGCCTTATGCCCAAAAGTGGATACTTGAAAAAATTGTTTCCGCCTTGCCCATGTAACGTATAATTATAATCTCACCATCCCTACCAGTTTCCATTTTACAGTGGAAGCCAAATCATGGCCATTGTTTGAAATGCCTAGTGCTTGTAGAATGGGGACAGCCCTGGAGCAGTGACCATGTGTCGCTTCTCCTGCCCCCACTGCAACTGACAAGCCAAGATAGTAAAGGCATTGATCCTCCTTGCTTGCTGTGGCCAGAACTACTTTTTACCTGGGCACATTCGGCCCTCCGCACATTAAAGGGTTTCTGTCACCAGATTTAACCCTTTTAAGCTAGCTGACATTAGCGATGTGCTAATGTCAGCTAAACCTAACTAGCCTAGCAAAGGGGGGGGGGGCGTTCCTGCTCATAGAGGCTCCGTTCTTGTCTCCTCCCTCCAAGTTCTGATTGACAGGGCCATGCAGCGCTCACATCTGTCTGCCAACCCTGTGCTCTGGTGAAATCTCGCAACGTTCAGTATTAGGCGCGGTGAGGGAAAGACGCTTGCAGGCTGCCAGCTTCCTCACCCTGCCTGCACCGAATACTGAACGGTGCGAGATTTCACCAGAGCACAGGGCTGGCAGACAGATGTGAGCGCTGCCTGGCCCTGTCAATCAGGACTTGGAGGGAGGCGACAAAGGTGGGAGAACGGAGCCTCTAGGAGCAGGAACAACGCCCCCTTCCTGCTCCTAACCTCCGGCACTCCAGCTGTGGTAAAACTACAACTCCCAAGATGCACACTTGCTTGGCTGTTCTCAGAACTCTATAGAAATGTATGGAGCATGTTGGGAGTCGTAGTTTCACCGCAGCTGGAGTGCTGGAGGTTAGCCATCACTGAGCTAGGTGTTACCCACCAAAACACCCCCAACTGGTAACGCCCAGAGGGAACTTTATTAGGCTAGTTTCACACTAGTGGCAGGAGTTTAAGTCCCTGTCTGGCCCCATTAACTATAATAGGGACTGGCAGAGAACTAGCCGCATTCAGGCAAATATGCTGAGAATCGGCTGGAAAAAACCCGCTGTGCGCAGGGTTGCGGCCTGATAGTTACATACTATGTAACTATGCGCTAGAGTGAAACTAGCCTAAGCTGTTCAACTTTTTGAAGGATGGTAGATGAATGGCACAACATAGTCATAAGAATAATGCTCCAGAATTGTTATTACATGGGGTTAGTGAAACAGACAGGGATACGTGGACGACAGTCGCATTTGAAATGTGAAGATACTGTGTTTGATTGGTTTTTCCTCACATCTCCTAAGACGCTATACCTTGATGACGTCTTGTTTTTGTTTCTATTGTAGTTTTCTCATTAAGTTCTTTTCCTTTTTTTTGCTTTCTTTAGATTCCTGCTGCAGTGTCTAGAAGACCTTGATGCTAATCTGCGCAAATTGAACTCCCGCTTGTTTGTGATCCGCGGACAACCTGCTGATGTGTTTCCTCGGCTCTTCAAAGTACGTTTCGTTTCCATCATTGTTCTTATTTCCTTTATTGATGGCTTCCGCTCGGATGTTATGACTGTTTGCATTACCATATACATAGGCTTGATAAATAGGACATGTTGCTTGGCATTGTTGTTTTCTATCTTTTCCATTATAGCAAATCTTATTTTTATTTTTTTGTTTGTTCATTACACGCTCCTCCAGGAATGGAAGATCAGTAAATTGTCTATAGAGTATGATTCGGAACCATTCGGGAAAGAGCGTGATGCTGCAATCAAGAAACTGGCCAGTGAAGCCGGCGTAGAGGTCATTGTACGCATTTCTCACACATTGTACAATCTGGACAAGTAAGTGCTTTTGATGCATTCCCTGTAACTGGTTTCTTGAGGATTTCTCACCCACAGTGTAAAATTGACCACGTATTAGAAAATCTGAAAAGATAGTCAAAGGGTACTTTCACATTTGCGTTGTGAGGATCCGGCAGGCAGTTCCGTCGCATGCGGTATTTTCTACGGCCAAATAACGCAAAGGGACTGAACTGAAGACATCCTGATGCATACTGAACGGATTTCTTTCCATTCAGAATGCATTAGGATAAAACTGACCCCTTTTTTTTTTTTCTGGTATTGGGCCCCTGTGACGCTAGTGTGAAAGTACCCGGTAATTTAGTTTTATTTAATGCAGTGAGAGTAGCATTTTTCGGCTGTGTTGTGGCAGTCATTTTGACAGAAGTGACAACAGGAAGTGCAGCCATGTTGGTTGTCACCTTATGAATTCCCTTCTTAGAAACTTTGCCAGCAAGGCTTTGAATAACAACCAATATGGCTGCATTTCCTGTGGTCATATTTTTCAATATGGCCTCCGCAGAGAAATGCACATATCTCCTAGTAGAGGCTCAAATGTCGGCCATGTTGTTCAGTATTCCCTGCTTGACCATTGATAGGTAGACTTGAGTGGCAAGTGACGTAATGATTTTTGTTGTTGGAACCTCTTGTAATTGCCTTCTACATAAGTTTTGGGGTCCTAGTGTAACATTTCCATTTACACGTGTGTTTTACCTTTACTAGGATTATTGAGCTGAATGGCGGACAGCCACCTTTAACCTACAAAAGATTCCAGACCTTGATCAGCAAAATGGAGCCTCTGGAGATCCCGGTAGAGACCATCACAGCTGAGGTTATGGACAAATGCTCTACTCCGGTGTCTGATGACCATGATGAGAAATATGGGGTTCCTTCTCTGGAGGAATTAGGTATATGATTGTATACTTATTGGTAACCCCTTGAACTTGTCGGCAGATAGGTTGAAAGTTTGACACAGTGAGTGTGTGAGATAAGCTTTTTGTAGACCTCGCCTGGTTTTTCTATAACTCAGCCTCTACAATGCAGAACTGCAAGTCTAAGCACCTGTGGTTATAAAAGTATTCACTCTTCACCCCTCATCCTCCCCAAAGTGTCCTTTTCAGGCTCCATTTACACTGGGATCGTGGCTTTTATTTTTACAGGATCCGTTATATTGGAGTAGTGTAAATAGAGATGCTGATGTGTGGATAACACGTCAAAGTAGAAAGTGAAGTTTGACGGGGCGCTCCAGAGTGACGTCAGAGCGCCCCATGCGCATGGATGACGTGCCATGCGATCACGTCATCCATGCGCATGGGGCGCCCTGACGTCACTCTGGAGTGCCCCGGGAGCCGCACGGACGGTAAGTATGCTGCTCCCCGCTACACTTTACCATGGCTGCCAGGACTTTAGCATCTTGGCAGCCATGGTAACCATTCAGAAAAAGCTAAACGTCGGATCCTGCAATGCGCTGAAACAACGTTTAGCTTAAGGCCGGATCCGGATCAATGCCTTTCAATGGGCATTAATTCCGGATCCGGCCTTGCGGCAAGTCTTCAGGATTTTTGGCCGGAGCAAAAAGCGCAGCATGCTGCGGTATTTTCTCCGGCCCAAAAACGTTCCGTTCCGGAACTGAAGACATCCTGATGCATCCTGAACGGATTTCACTCCATTCAGAATGCATTAGGATAAAACTGATCAGGATTCTTCCGACATAGAGCTCCGACGACGGAACTCTATGCCGGAAGAAAAGAACGCAAGTGTGAAAGAGCCCTAACTCAGTATTGGTGGTGGGCAGCCCCCTTTTAAAGGGAACCTGTCAACAACTTTATGGTGACCAGGAGATGTATCTGGTGTTGGTTGTAGCCTAGACACCTTTCATCTCTGACAGCTCCTTTAAAATTGCCTATACACTTTAGATTATTGTTGGCCAATGCTTTTTCATCTGACATCTACTCCTCTAGACTTACTGATGTGCATGTATGCATCTGTTAATGTGGAGAAGGGGATAAGCCGCTGCCAGGCACCCATCTCCCAAGGAACGAAGGGTGGAGTATGTTAACATCTAACATGCCCAGCACTTTTTTCCCCTCCCAAAATCTGGGGGATTTGGTTAGTGTAGAGCATGAATGTTCTGTTTCATTTATGGTCCTTCTGTTGTAGTAATGTGAATCCCTGAAAAATGTCCTATGTCACCCATTTCACATCTCCCCCCCCCCCCCCCCCCCCAAAAAAAAAAACGGAGCTCACATTGTCACATTGAGGTGTGCATTGCTTGCACGTTTAAGATTTTTTTTTTTTTGTCATTTATACATATTACATTTATATACTTTTGGTGGTACATTTTGAACTCCTGAAATCCCACATGTGTAAAACTTGTTGGGTTTTTATTTGTAGACCATAAAGCGTAGGTGGCTGGTCAATATGGCAGTGTATGCTTCTCTCTGCACATAGTCCAGCTTTTGCTGTGCTCCCAGTAATCATAGCATGGCATATTACCTGGCACTTACCCACTTAATGAATTTAGTACATGATTGGCGCAGAGCACAGGATTTTAGAACCTCACTCATACAGAATTGTTACGACCCAGGAATGTGAACTGGAAACCTATTTACTAGATTGAAATTGAGGGAAGTCTTACAGATGTCTCTAATTTTGAATTTATAATTTTTTTTTAAGAAGAAAATAAGCTGTTTAACTCTTTGGTGCCACATTTACCAGCAATGGGATGCATGTCCGAAAGAAAAATCTTGCTCCGTATTATTAAGAAAAATAAAAGCGTATATTATGTATGCAAAGCTGTTACATACAAATCCTACTTATTTGGAGTGATAATACAATTTGCTAAACATTTTACCAATGTGTGGAGGCATTTTCTTGACTCCATCTTGAGGACATGGCAGAGAACTTCACTTCTTATGGTTTCATCTCCCATCTGCACCAGAGCAGAGCTTTCCATTTCTGAACTGCATAAAAACTTACACCTATTTTATGTTTTTTTTTTTCTCCAGTGGTGGTTTTACAATTGAGCGAGCACTAGCTGCACTTTGTATTCCTCCAGGAACTAGAAAAACCAAGGCAAATCCCTGCACATTTAACGTTCAAGATTTTTTTTATCTATTTCATTCTCACAAAGCTTTTTTTTGCCAGGATCTCAATTAGACAGGGTGCTCAGGTGCCCATAGGCTGCAGTGTGACAACTAGTGGGTAACTTTCTGGCTGCAAGACATCACAAACGAAAAAAATAAGCGGTTGCATCACTGCCCGCTGACTTCAGCGATCTGGTGATGCCAACTGCTCCCAACACCGGCCGGAATCGTTGCAAAGGAGGTTCACGGTGCGAAAACCCAATGAGAAGGCGGCACAGGTGGGGTCGTTAATGTTTCTAAAAGAAAGGGGCATAGCCTGTATGTCTACACCGCACCACATGTTGTGCAGCGAAGTGGACCTATGGGGTAGGCCCATAGAGCAGTGAAGACGTCAGTAGCTTTTGTTTGTTATATAACTTGTGTTATGTTCTCTACCAAACAAAGCAAACCAGATCTCCTGGACTCCTACTATGATCTAAGATGTGAATATCAGATCTCATCTTAACCCTATTCAGGACTGGTGTGGCCCTGGAACTGCTTTCAGTGGGCAGTGTCAGGCGCAAGGTTCATAATCTGGATCGCAGTGTTCTCACCCATACCCTTTTTTTTGTAATGGATAAATACAGGTGTAGCAGAGCTGAATACCCCGTGTAGGTTTACCTGCATGAAACGCATTCTCATAATGAGCTGTACCAAATAACAAATCTCATCCATCTGACAGGCCAGGATCTGGTACATCTGTATGGCACGCTTCAGTATCGCAGTGTTGCTTGATCAATTTCCATACAAGTCTAATTCATCAGAGTGGTCTAAAATAAAAATCTTCGTTGCCCATGACAGCCATTTACGGCACAACATTAATTTTACCAGAGCAGTTTAAAAAAACTCTGGTTTCATTTTTAACGAGCATTTTTACATGAGGCAGATTTTTTGAAAACTTTTCTGCGACTATCCCATTCATCTTATCGATGTTTGCAGTAATCCATACGCATGATGTAGAAACCACCCCGTTCATATGCATGAAATTAATTTTCTGCACAAAATAAAAATATGCCTTGTGTAAACATACCCTTTTAACTTGTTTTGGTCAAATAAAAGCAGCACTTTAAGGCCCCTTTCACACGGGCGAGTTTTCCCGCGCGGGTGCAATGCGTAAGGTGAACGCATTGCACCCGCACTGAATCCGGACCCATTCACTTTAATGGGGCTGTGCAGATGAGCGGTTATTTTCACGCACTTGCGTGAAAATCGCAGCCTGTTCTATATTCAGCGTTTTTCACACGCAGGTCCCATAGAAATGAATACGGTTGGGTGAAAATCACAAGCATTCGCAAGCAAGTGCGGATGCAGTGTGATTTTCACACGTGGTTGCTAGGAGATGATCGGGATGAGCAACCCCAGACCCCATTAAAGTAAATTCACTGTATTATTTCCCTTATAACATGGTTATAAGGGAAGATAATGGCGTTCTTAATACAGAATGCTTATTAAAATCTGGCTTGAGGGATTAAAAAAATAAAAATAAATTCACTCCCCTCATCCTCTTGTTCGCGCAGCCGGCATCGTCTTCTTTCAGGACCTGCAAAAGGACCTTTGATGACGTGGTCAGCACGGCGACATCAGCGCAGGTCCTGCTGAATGAAGATAAGAATTCATTGTATAAGGGAAAATAATAAAATATACAGAACACCTAACCCAAACCCGAACTTCAGTGAAAAAGTCCGGGTCTGGGTACCACATTAAAAAAATTTTTATCACGCCCGTGCAAAACGCATTGCACCCTGACTTAAATTGCTTGCGCACTCACGTGGGTTTCCCGCAATGCACACGCGACGCATCTGGAGCAAATCCGGGACCCCCGTGTGAAAGGGGCCTAAGGGGTTGTCTCATCTAAGACATTTCTGGCCTATCTCTAGGATAGGCCACCGGTGTTAGATAGCTCTGGGTCCCAGAGGTGGTATCTCCAGAACAGGCCCCTTAAAGTGCATGCTCAGTGCGCTCCCCATTCATATCTTTGGGAGCTCCAGAGAAAGTCAAGCGAGCTTACTTGGCTATTTTTGGAACTCCCATTAAAAATGAATGAAGAGCGAAATAATATCCTAGCAATGTACCACCCATGTCTCAGGCAAGTCAACCCCTTTAAATTAAAGGTAAGCAAAAGAACAGCGGGTCTGCTTTATTAGATTCACGCAAGTCAGATCCAAAAGAAAACAACACTTGCATATTCAGTTTGCACAGTTTTTGGTTGACACCCTTCATTAGGCATAAGAATTATTTTTGCCAAGGTACTTGATATTTGGGGTGAGCTCTTAGATTAGCAGAGACCTCTCGTATCAAAGTGCCTCTGAGTGGCAGTGTGTTGAGTCAGTGCATGGTGATTGGTTGCCATGGGCAACAAGGCACGGTATGCCCAGTGTAGGCTGTGATTTGTCAAGCATTCATGCCAATAAGTGGGGTGGTGGGGAGTAAAGAAACTAGAAAGTCCTGAATAGAGTTAAATATAGGTGTTTTAGTATGTGCTTTGTCTGTCCTGTTTTTCACACTAGTTTCCATTAGTTGTTCTTGGTATTGCCTTTTTTTCTTTTTTAGACAATCTTTATTAAATATAAATTATACCATCAAGACTAATTAAAACAAATCTGCTCTAAATTCTAATCCTTTCATGCCCGGAGTCAGATTTTGTCGGCACATGTCCCTTTGCCGGAAATGGAATTGCCTCGACTGCTAGCTCCAAGGAGTTAAAGTATTGACAGTTATCAAGAATTGAAATCTGTATATGGACTGTTGTGTGTTATGTTTTATAAAAAATGTACCACGTTTCATGTTCTGTGTTATGTAAGCAGATAGCTGGGGAAGAGGAGCTAACATCTTGTGTTATGGCCGTCTGTCTAGGTTTTGACACGGAAGGATTACCATCTGCCGTGTGGCCCGGAGGAGAGACTGAAGCACTGACTCGCTTGGAAAGGCACTTGGAAAGAAAGGTAAATAGACATTGGTCGGTGAGTTAGCAGTAAAACCTGCGGCATTACTTTAATGTCTCCCTATGAATCATTGTGTGACCGTTTCCCCCATTGAGAAACCCTCGGGTGGTGATGCCATGGTTTTATCCGGTCACACAGGCAGCCAAATGTTGCTGTGGAGCCCTAGACCTTGGTAATACTTTCCAAATAAGTGTCAGTATACAAGTTAGTGGGCTATTCCAGCACAATCGTAAAGCGTTCACCTGGGCAGCAAATGGAATGAGAAGAAATAAGAGCCTGTACTCACCGTGTTAGTCTGCTGTCTCAGCACCGAATCCTGCTCCTGTCTTGTCACAAGGAATGGCTCAGATTGCCACTCAACCAATGACTGACTATGACAAGTCATCGATGCAGCCTGTGATTGGTTAAGTGGCATTCACGTGTCAAGACAGAGCAGGAAGGTGGAGCACAGCCGGGGCCCCAGCACAGGGGAGCAGCTCAGTGAGGTGCTGCTGACAAGCAGCTAATTTTGGTGCCATGTCCCTAGGATAAAAAAAGAAGTGCTTCAGCTCCCAGTGAGAGAGGGTGGTTTGGCGGTTCCTAGCTGGTTTATGTATTACTTGATAACACAATATAGTCAGATAAGAGATAGCTTGAATAGTTTAGTGGGAAGACAGGAACTAAATAAAATGGGTTGGAGAGGGGAACTCAATCACTTAGAGATAATGGAATCGGGTACACTTGATAAAAATATCACAGGAAATAGAATTATGAATGCAATGGATCACATATGGGGGCAGATTAAAAAATTACTCGGGATAAAAGGGTTTCTTCAATATACACCTATTTGGAAAAATTTAAACTTGAAGGAACTCCAAACGATCAGCAGTTATATTGACTGGGAAAAAAAAGGGGATAAAATATTTAGCTCAAGTATTTGAAGAAGATAAATTGAAGGATTTTAATACACTTGTTAGGGAGTTCGGGATCCCCCAAAAGGATATTTACAAATATTTCCAGTTCAGGAATGCTTTGAGGACAGGGCTAAAATTAGATAAATATAGAAAGGAACAATCAGATCGAATATACAAATTTACTGACGGAGGAGAAAAAAAGAGGTACTACAAAAAAAAGATACAGGATATTGATGGAAGGAAAGAAAGAACGGATTACAATACTAGCTAAAAAAAAAATGGGGAAAAAGAACTCCAGCCTCTCTTTTCTGATGAGAAATGGAAAGATGCCCTTAGAAGTTACCCAACGGTGTCGGATAGGGGCTCACACAAAATATCACAGTTCTTTATAGTACATAGATTACATAGATCTTCTAAGATGTTAAAGAAAATGGGTGTTAGAATGTCGGATAATTGCCCAAAATGTAGGGAAAGGGATGCAGATTTAATTCATTGTTTTTGGAGATGTCCCAGACTTTTCAGATATTGGAAAGAGATAGCAGAGATTGTATCTGTATTCCTGGATGTTCAGAAGATCCAGTAGTTTGTATATTGGGAGCAACTGAACATCTGAAATTAAAGAAGGAAGTACGACTGGTTTTGGGTAAAATATTATTTCAAGCTCGACTCCTTATACTCAGGAAATGGATAAAAGAAGATCCGCCCACAGTGGGACAGTGGCAGGTAGCAGTAGTTAATCTTATCAAAATTCAACAGGTTTCTGAGTGCTATGCTAAAAATCCAGCAGGATTTGACAAGATTTGGAATAAATGGCCATATTAGGTTGAGTTTTTCTCCTCCTCCTCCTCCCCCCCCCCCCCAGGGGTGGTGGGTGGGTCCCCGGGTGATAACTAATAATATTTGTTATAGTAGTAATATTGAATATGCTATATTATGTTATTGATGCGATGAAAGATTATATGTTTTAAGAAAGAAAAGAATAAAGTTTATATAAAAAAAATATTTGGTGCCACGTGAATAATGTCATTACCTGGCAAACAAGCTTTCTCTAGCCAGTTATCTGGAATGAGCCCGCACATGATTGTATTTGATAATTGGCCCATTCTTCTTCATGTGTATAAGGGCCCTAAGAAATCCTTGAGAAATATCCTACTGCAGGGATCTGCAACCTCCGGCAATCCTACAACTCCCAGCGTGCTCCATTCACCTCCGTAGCAGTGTGTTTCACCACATGTGGCGTACCAGAGGTTGCTGACCCCCCCCCCCCCCCCCCCCCTTGTCTACAGCGACATATGGCGTCATTAGATGCTGTATTATAGATCTGGTATCCCCGTAACATAGCGCCATATCAAAGCACCATATGGCAGCCAGACGGCTAAAGCTACTTGTGCCTCTGTGCTGCCATAGTCCCAGAATGTTTTACCACATGTTTAGGATTAACAGATTTGGGCAGGACCAGCTCTATGGTCAGGGATGAAGGTGGTAAAATTGACTTCTTTAAAGGGGTTTTCTGGTAAATTTATATATATTTTTTTTTTTATCAAGTGCGTACATTATGCCTCCTAAAGCAAAAGATTCATACTTACCTGCTCCATGCCCCTCTGGTCCTCTTCACTGCCTCCTTATTCTGGTCCCTATGTCGTTCACATCGTGCTGGCTATGTGCATGGTCACATGCACCACCCCAGTGAACGACTGGCTGCAGCAGTGATGTGTTCCCAAGTAACCATGCCCATGGCTAGCCAAATGTAAACACCACGAGGACCAGAGGATGGAGACAGCGGGCACAGCGCAAAGGACTGGAGCGGTGTGGCGCAGGTAAGTATGAATCATCTGTTTCAGAGGGAATGCTGCAGGCTTTTGATAAAAATAATTCCTACTGGAAAACCTCTTAAAGTACCTGTTACATTTTTAGAGCCTTCTTTCCTAAATAAAGGCTTTACCTAGAAATGAATGTCAAATCTACACTGGATGTAACATTGCCCCCACTGTTCGTTTTAGGGTCATTCAGAAAGTCCTGCAGACTGGCAAACAGTCAAGGAACAGGACTTAAAGAGGGTGTCTAAGTTACTTTCTACTGTGCTGTTCTCTGCTCTGCAGCTGTGGTCCTCCTAATTAGAAAGAAAATAGGGTCTGCTTTAAAAAAAAAAAATATATATATATATATATATATACCCATTGATTGTCCAAGACCCATTTAAACGAATCATTGCTTTTTCCCCTATGGAAAAACCTAGTGGAGTGTACAGGTCCTGTTGACCATGTTATTCTAGAAAACTTGCCTGATGGGTACTGTGATTACTACGGTCTGCTCTTATTTCAGGCATGGGTGGCAAACTTTGAAAGACCTCGTATGAACGCCAATTCCCTTCTTGCAAGCACTACAGGACTCAGCCCTTACTTGCGGTTTGGATGTCTCTCCTGCCGTCTCTTCTATTTCAAATTAACAGATTTATACAAGAAGGTAGGTGGAATAAAAATGCAGCTTGTACAGCAGGCTATGGGGAGATGAAGGGCATTCCTGATGATTGGAAGTGCTCCACGTCGCGCACACACAGATTCCCCAGCACATGCAGCTTCAGTACAGTGTACTCTTTACTTGTTACCAATTGGAGGTTAAATATAATCCTGCAATATCTGATGTGTGACTGCTGAAAATCTACAGTGTTTCATAATTTAGCACTTGTCTAGTTTCCTTTAAAGGGCACCCGTCGCCTCTCTTGACATGTCTGGTGTAGTACCTAACTGCATTCCCCACGTACTAACAATTCTGGAGCATCTATTCTTATGACTATGATTTGCCGTATTCCTACTAGAGTTTGATGAATGAATTGCCTGCAGTCTGACAGCACTGATTGGATAGTGTCATATTGTGCAGGGACACCCAGATGGAACGCAAATCTAGTAGGAATGATAGAGGAATGGAACAAAATAGTCATAAGAAAGGATGCTCCAGAATTATTACATGGGGAATGCAAGTATTCACTAAAACAGATAAATCAGGAGAGGGCATAGGTCCTCTTTAGTGCCAAATGAGCGAATATTTAGTAAATCATAGGGTAGAACACTACCTAACATTTAATAAGTATTTTCTTACAGAGAATGTTTTTTCTGCTGTAGGAGCAAAAGTTACAGCAGCAAGTTCAGCTATATTGGTTGTCACTTTTTTGCTGCAGCATGTTAAAAGGTAACAACCAATATGGCAGCACCTCCTGCTGTCACTTTAGCCTAACTGGCCGCTGCGCTGCATATATTATTTCTGGAAGGTATAAACTATAATACCCCAGAGCTGGTGACTATGCAGTTTGTTGTGCTGTTTATCTCTTTATTTTTGAATTTTTTTTACCCCCTTATTTCGCTTAATGTTTTATTTAGGTAAAGAAACACAGTTCGCCTCCTCTCTCTCTCTATGGGCAGCTCTTGTGGCGAGAATTTTTCTACACAGCAGCCACAAACAACCCTCGCTTTGACAAAATGGATGGAAATCCCATATGCGTTCAGATTCCCTGGGACCGGAACCCAGAAGCCCTTGCAAAATGGGCCGAGGGACGGACAGGCTTTCCTTGGATTGATGCTATAATGACACAGCTACGGCAGGAAGGTTGGATCCACCACCTGGCACGGCATGCTGTGGCTTGCTTTCTCACTAGAGGGGATCTATGGATAAGCTGGGAGGAAGGAATGAAGGTTAGTACGTTCTAGGGTTTGCCGTTTGGTTTGAAATGACATTGCATTGATACCTCTGCTTTTAAGATTAATGACAAATATTAGCAAGTTAAAGGGGTTGGTTGGAAATATATTTAATTTTATATATAAGATAAAGTTAAACCCTTAGGCTAGACACCCGAGTTCAATGCGATAAACTTGTAGCGTGGTGTCAGAGTTCCCATTCTGGCCTCCACTTCTCGAACAGGATGGCACAGCATTATATTGTGTGTGACCCTGGGAGTCCTGAAATCTATTGTAGTACACGGACAGCATTATGTCAGTGTAATTCAGTAGATTTTAGGACTCTAAGGCCGAATGCACACGGTCTTGAGCGGTCCGTGGTATCCCGGCCTTGCATCCTGCTGAGAGCAGGAGCGCACGGTGTCATTGCTTGCTATGAGGCCGTGCACTTCATGCCGCCGCTGCACTACAGTAATGCACTTGTATGATCTATACGTGTTTATTACTGTACAGCAGCGGCATGAAGCGCACGACGTCATAGCAACCAATGACTCCTTGCACTCCTGCTCTCAGCAGGATGCAAGGCCGGGATACCACAGACCGCTCGCGTCAATGTTCCACGGCCATGTGCATTCGGCCTAAATCAGAGGAGGGGAGGTCCGAACGGGTTCCTCTTACTCGTGTGTCTAGCCTTAGTGTCCAGACTATTTTGGCCCTTTAAAGGGAATGTGTCACAGAAATATTTTTTTCTGCTAGTTAAAACAAGATGGCAACATGTATTTTCTGATTTTTTTTATTTTTTTTTATTCTATTTTCTGAACATGATTATGAGGGCTGCCATCTGTCCTGAGCCCTTATTAAGGCCAAGTTGTGGCGCCTATTAGGCTTATTGGGCAGTCCGAAAACTGCAGGATTTTATGGTTTCTTCTTAAATGCAGATACTGGAAAATTAAAAATAACATACTGTATATACTGGCGTATAAGACTACTTTTGAGCCCTAGAAAATATTTTCTAGAGTAGGGGGTCGTCTTATACGCCGGGTATGGCGGGCACTGCAGTGTCGGGACGCCCGAATTATCAACAGAGAGCCCGGGCTATTGCCTTGTATCCCCAGCAGCTGAGAGCTGCGATGTAACCCACGGCATATGCCCCCCCTGCGCTGTACCTTGTATACCGCCCCCTACTCTGTACCTTGTATGCCTCCCCCCTGCTCTGTACCTTGTATGCTCCTTGTACCGCCATCCTCCCAGCCGCTCGCATCTCGCTCCTACGCCTGTGCGAGATTTCATGCGAGCGTGTATACACGGGATCCTCACGGCCGCTCGCATCTCGCTCCTGCGCATGTGCGAGATCTCCGTGCGGCGTATCTAAGTGCGGCGCAGATGTGCATATGTGAATATGAAGAATAACATAAGGCTGCGTTAACACGGGCGAGATTTCCGCGCGGGTGCAATGCAGTAGGTGAACGTATTGCACCCGCACTGAATCCTGACCCATTCATTCAATTGGGCTGTGTACATGAGCGTTTTTTTTCACGCATCACTTCTGCAATGCTTTAAAATCGCAGCATGTTCTATATTCTGCATTTTTTCACGCAGCCCTGGCCCCATAGAAGTGAATGGGGCTGCGTGAATAACGCATTGCATCTGCAAGCAAGTGCGGATGCAATGCGTTTTTCACTGATGGTTGCTAGGAGATGTTGTTTGTAAACCTTCAGTTTTTTATCACGTGCATGAAAAACGCATCAAAACGCATTGCACCCGCGCGGAAAAAACTGAACAACTAAACGCAATCGCAGACAAAACTGACTGAACTTGCTTGCAAAATGGTGCGAGTTTAACTGAACGCATCCGGACCTAATCTGTCACGCTCGTGTGAACTCAGCCTAACAAAAACATGTTCAGGGTATAGGTGGCACATGTTTAGGGTCTGGGAGGGAGGACAAGGAAGGTGGTGGGATGCAGGGATGGTGGGGTAATCAAAAATACTTAAAAAAATGTGATTTCAACAATAGGTCATTTTCTGATGACCTTCCCTTTAAAGCTGTTGTCCCACCATTAGATGACACATTAATTTTAAAGAGCTTAAATGAAAAATAAAGTATAATTGCCATTTACATGCTATTAAAAAAAAAAGTGATTTATTTTTGCATTTACATGTGGCTTTTTCTGTGGAGTTGCTGCAGACCCCCCCCCCCCCCTCCCCCCACTACATTAGGAGTGAAGTTTTTTTTCCCCCCCCACAGCATATGAATGAGAAAAAATGTGGATAAAATGTCATCCACTTTGTTGCTACTGTAATAGGCTGTGGATTTTCTGCCCACACGTATCTGCTACGTGTGACCGTACCCTCTCCCGCTTGTACGGAGCACCATGGGTCTCATTTATCAAATCTGGCAGATAACTGGCCTTGTAGGGCGACTCTAGTTGCTTTACAAATTCTGTTGCTTCATTTGCTGTATAAACCACTAAAAGGTCAATGTGTACATTGGATTTCAGTTTCTTCCAATAATATATACAAACGTGGAACGGAAATTAACCCAGTTATGTACCGATAAGGCTCAGTCTCGCTTTAAGTATGCCGTGACCTCAAACCTGCCGTTATCGAACACAACAGGCCGGGAGTAACCTAGAAAAGATCATGCCTGCTGAACTGAAAACATGATTACATTTTCTTGAGCAAAATTCTACTAGGTCTTATGATCTTTACTACATGGTTGTGGGTGGATACTATTTTTGGGGTATTTTTTAATGGTTCAAGGTTGATTATGATCAGTTTGCGATCTCTACCATGTAATGGATCCGTGCAGAGCTTGATCTTTATCAACAGTGAATTATTTCCGGTTGAAGGCGCCTGACGTCGTGGAATTTAATATTCACAGTGGGATTAGGAGCGTCCCACACATTTCTATACTTGAGTTTTGCGTCACGTTAGCATTTCAGGATTTAGGTTAACGCAGCAATTGGATAGGGTTCGTGGCTAGATAAAATATTTGCTGTAAAAAATGACCTACTTGCTGTATACTGGTTTTACAGGCTAACTTCTCAGCATTATGACACACCGTACGCTTCCAGAATAGCAATGCTTAATGAATTAACAACAGCACTCTTGTTCATTGGCTTTATCTGAAATTGCAGATCTCCCCCATTTTAAGTGAATAGGACAAAGCTGAAATACCAGGCACAACCCATGACTGGCATGGTTTATGGAAGGAATTTTTTTAATGTCCCATCCAAACCCTAAAAGAATGAAAGTCTCTAGGAGCCTGTGGTGGCTGTATGTAAGTGACCCTCTAGTTCAAGGGAAGAAAAATAAAAATCGAATTAACTGGGGAATGAAAAGACCACTTACATGTTGACCTCCTGTTTCCCTTTTAGATGCAGATCTATTAGTTCCTGGGCTACTTTTTTGCCATCCATGGTCGCACTGCGTTTCAGACTGCCTGATGCATACTGTACAAGAAGACCCTTCCTGCTGCCCTTGGATTGGCCAGCACTGTTCATGTGAGCAGTACTAGCCAATCCTAGAGAAGGAATAAGTAAGGCCCCTTTCACACGGGCGAGTTTTCCGTGCGGGTGCGATGCGTGCGGTGAACGCATTGCACCCGCACTGAATCCTGACCCATTCATTTCTATGGGGCTGTGCACACGAGCGGTGATTTTCACGCATCACTTGTGCGTTGCGTGAAAATCGCAGCATGCTCCTCTTTGTGCGTTTTTCACGTAACGCAGGCCCTATAGAAATGAATGGGGTTGCGTGAAAATCGCATGCATCCGCAAGCAAGTGCGGATGCGGTGTGATTTTCACGCATGGGTTCTAGGTGACAGTCTATTCACTGTATTATTTTCCCTTATAACATGGTTATAAGGGAAAATAATAGCATTCTGAATACAGAATGCTTTGTATAATAGTGCTGGAGGGGTTAAAAATAATAAAAAAGTTAACTCACCTTCTCCTCTTGTTAGCGCAGATGCCGGTCTGTTCTTTATCTGTGGGCTAAAGGACCTTTGATGACGTCAGATCACATGCTCCATCACCATGGTGATGGACCATGTGATTGGAGCATGTGATCTGACGTCACCTCAGGTCATTCAGTCCACAGCTAAAGAACAGAGTGGAATCTGCGCGAACAAGAGGAGAAGGTGAGTTAACTTTTTTATTATTTTTAACCCTTCCAGCACTATTATACAAAGCATTCTGTAGTCAGAATGCTATTATTTTCCCTTATAACCATGTTATAAGGGAAAATAATACAATCTTCAGAACATCAATCCCAAGCCCGAACTTCTGTGAAGAAGTTCGGGTCTGGGTACCAAACATGCGCGATTTTTCTCACGCAAGTGCAAAACGCATGACAATGTTTTGCACTCGCGCGGAAAAATCGCGCATTTTCCCGCAACGCACCCGCCTCTTATCCGGGCAAAAAACATGACGCCCGTGTGAAAGAGGCCTAAGAAGTGGTTTGAGCTACTGATGTATGTGTGTACCAGGTAGTCTTAGAAGTGGTGTAACCATCGTGGATGGCAGAAGGAGCCCAGGAATTGGAGGATCTGCTTATGAAAAGGTGGTCACCACGTAAGTGTCTTTTCATTCCCCTCATTTTAATTTTCTTGAACCGGAGGTTCGCCTCAGAGGGATTGCCCTATCGTATTTATTGTATAGATCGTAAAGAATATTTTCCATTTACTTCCCACCTTGCTTGTCAGTAGCTGAGAAGACTACTTCTGGAGGGAAAGTAAGGCTACAGGGAAACCTCTACAAAAGACCACCTATTTAAGAACACCACTACGTGACCAGATCTCGTTTGACGGATTTTCAGTTCCGTTAGGTGGTATACACAATGGCGGCCATTTTATTTTAGAAGACCGTCCCTCTTCCCTAAAGACCAATTTTTCTTTGTAATTTTGGGTGGTTGTCTCCAAGAGGTTTCAATGTATATTATTGGAAGGGGAAGGAGACTGATTTTGTTCAGAATGCACACCCAGCAGCACAGATTAGCAGCCGCATAAAGGAGGCACGTGGATGTAAGCATTATGAAAAAGAAGCACTGGTGAATAGTTAACATAATCTACTGCCTTTTAGACTCTAGGTATGAAATGATTCATAGCGGAATTTCCCTTTTAAAGTAGTTATCCTAAGTGATGTTCTGTTGTAAAAACATCCAATATTGGGGCCATCGTCCATCTTTTATCGTAAACATTGTGATAGTCCCAGCTTGTTATACTGTGATATCTTTACTAGTATCAATGGTGGAATTTCCCTTGAACATATCCAGTGCTGTTTAAAGGGGTTATCTCAATTAAACAAATACATTTTTAAACGGTAGCTTTAGCCACTGCAGGGGAATATAGCATTACATGGATCCCTTTCAAATGAGTGTGACCATATAAATACATAGACAGGCCCCATCTGCCATAACAAGGTTTCCTCACCTCGGAAATCTATTTACCCTCTAGCAGGTTGTGGGAATCTCATCTAGACACAATGGGGCAGATTTAAAAACTAGACAGTCTTAAAAGGGTTTTCCTCCATTTTAATACTGAAGACCTATCCTCTGGATAGGTCATCATTTTCTGATCTGTAAGGGTCCGATACCCAGGACCCCCGCCGACCAGCTGTTTGCGAATTAATTGGCATATTGCTGAATTCCTGTGACCGCCGCTGCCTTCTCGGTGCTCACCAAGCACAGTGCCATACATTGTATAGTGGCTTTACTTGGTATTGCAGCCCACCCTTATTCACTTAAATGAGTCTCAGCTGCTCCTAGGCCATGTGACCGATCAACGTGTCCTCTAGGAAAGGCAGAGAGAAAGCCGTGGCTCTCACAGAGGATAAGTCCATCAGTATTAAAATATCGGAAAACCCCTTTAAACTGCGCCATATTTTTAACAATGGCTGATGCTTAATGGTGAATCTGTCATAGGATCTGCATAAACGCATCCATTCAGATAATACAGCCGTCTGCATCCGTTCAGAATGGATCAGTTTGTATTATCTTTAACATAACCAAGAGGGATCCGTCTTGAACACCATTGAAAGTCAATGGAGGATGGATTTGTTTTCTGTTGTCAGTGAAAATGGATCCGTCCCCATTGACTTATATTGTTTTTCAGGACGGATCCATTTGGCTCAGTTTCGTCAGCTGGACACCAAAACGCTGCTTGCAGCGTTTTGATGTCCGCCTCCAAAGCGGAATGGAGGCGGAACGGAGCCAAACTGATGCATTCTGAGCGGATCCTTATCCATTCAGAATGCATTAAGGGCAAAACTGATCCGTTTTGGACCGCTTGTGAGAGCCTTGAGCGGATCTCACAAACGGAAACCAAAATGCCAGTGTGAAAGTAGCCTTAGTCTGTCTAATCTAGCATTAGACAACCTATTTGGCTTCATTTACTCCAAAAAATGTCCAATTTGTGGCACAGTGTGTCAGATTAAGCCTCACCCTTTGCTGGATGAGACGGAAAAAGTGTCTAAGACTGTTAATAAATGTGGTGCAGGACATGCACACCAGCTTTTTGCAACAAACTGCCCCAAAATTCTGGAGCATTTTCAATAGTAAATGTACCCCACTTTCCCCATACAGATGAGTGCAATGACTCATGTCCTGATAAGGTGTATATAAATCGGTGACTTGGGTACCAGTGTTGTACGATGGATCCAGGCAGAGGGTGACCACTATGGACTATTCAGACTACGTACTTGCTATGTAGGTCAACCTGCAGAACCTGCTAGTTATGTAATGGTTACAGACAATGTTTGTTCGTTTAATTACAGTCTCTTATTGAGGAGTTGGCACATGTCACAGATGACTCATGTTGGTTTTTCTTTGTATTCAGGTCTTTGAAGAGCTGTTACTGGATGCTGACTGGAGTGTAAATGCTGGGAGCTGGATGTGGTTGTCATGCAGCTCCTTTTTCCAGCAGTTTTTCCACTGTTACTGCCCAGTTGGCTTTGGACGAAGAACCGACCCCAATGGGGATTACATCCGGTAATTTATTTCAGGCACTAAATAAAATAAACTAGATCTTTACTGCATTTGTTAACTGACAACATTTTAGTATCAGAAAATTGTCCAAAAATGAGGCTTTTTATTCTGAGCGTTCTAAAGTAGAATCAGCAGAGGACAGATGAGAGGCCTGCTGTTTTCAGAAGGCCTGGATAAGGCAGGATATCAACATTATCTACAGAGATAAAGCTCTGTATACAGTGCCCCTGCTGTTCTCCAGGGAGGAAACTCTACTCGTCTGGTGCTGGTGACTGCATGGAATCTTTGGACACTTCTGACAATTAAGGCCCCTTTCACACGGGCGAGTTTTCCTTGCAGGTGCGATGCGTGCGGTGAACGTATTGCACCCGCACTGAATCCGGACCCATTCATTTCTATGGGGCTGTGCACATGAGCGGTGATTTTCACGCATCACTTGTGCGTTGAGTGAAAATCGCAGCATGCTCTATATTGTGCGATTTTCACGCGATGCAGGCCCCATAGAAGTGAATGGGGTGCGTTAAAATCGCATAGCATCCGCAAGCAAGTGCGGATGCGGTGCGATTTTCACGCAAGGTTGCTAGGAAACGATCGGGATGGAGACCCAATCATTATTATTTTCCCTTATAACATGGTTATAAGGGAAAATAATAGCATTCTGAATACAGAATGCATAGTAAAACAGCACTGGAGGGGTTAAAAAAAATAATTTAACTCACCTTAGTCCACTTGATCGCGAAGCCCGGCATCTCCTTCTGTATCCTTTGTTGAGGAGGACCTGTGGTGAGCATTAAATACAGGTAAAGGACCTTTGATGACATCAGATCACATGCTCCATCACCACGGTGATGGACCATGTGATTGGAGCATGTGATCTGACGTCACCACAGGTCATTTAGCCCACAGCTAAAGAGACCGGGAACTACGCGATCAAGAGGAGAAGGTGAGTTAACTTTTTTTTTTTTTTTTTTTTTTTTTTTATAACCCCTCCAGCACTATTATACTAAGCATTCTGTATTCAGAATGCTATTTTTTCCCTTATAACCATGTTATAAGGGAAAATAATACAATCTTCAGAACATCAAGCCCGAACTTCTGTGAAGAAGTTCGGGTTTGGGTACCAAACATGCGCAATTTTTCTCACGCGAGTGCAATTACAATGTTTTGCACTCGCGCGGAAAAATCATGCATTTTCCCGCAACGCACCCGCACCTTATCCGGGCAAAAAAACTGACGCCCGTGTGAAAGAGGCCTAAGAGTTGGCCTTTTTCCTATATTGATGACCTATCCTCAGGATAGGTCATGCCTAGACATGAGCGAAGCGCCTTTTTATGCTACATCCGAAGCCGCTTCGCTAAAAAACTTAATGCTGTACGGAGATTCGTCTCCGTACAATGTTCGACTGTATGGGCTCCGATGAGCTGAAGTTGGTTATTCATGAAGTCGCACGCAACTTTGTTGAATAACTTCCGTAATTGTTTTACAGTAAAAAACCTTGGAACCGAACTCTGCTTCGGTTACAAGGTACCACTTGGAACCGAAGCAGAGTTTGGTTCCAAGTTTTGAAGTGTTTTTTAACTCTAATAATTACCGAAGTTATTCAACAAGTCTTGTGTGACTTCCTGAATAGCTTACTTCGGCCCATCGGAGCCCATACGTTATTTGGAGACTAATGTCCGTACAGTATTATAACATTTTTTTTTAGCAAAGCTGCTTCGGATGTAGCATCCAAAGCTCACTTCGCTCATCTCTAGTCGACGATATCAGCGGGCGTTTGACTGCTGGCACCCCCGACAATCAGCTGTTTGAAGAGAGTGCAGTGTTTGTACGAGCGTTGCCTTCAATGTTTACCTGCTCCATCAACATTGCAGCTTCTCTGTCCCCATTAATTTCAATGGGAAGGAGCAGACAGAGAAACTGCTCCTTCCCATTGAAGTGAATAGGGACTGAGGAGTGGCAATTACACCTGCTCGCCATCAATCTCGCAACATGAGCGCTGCTTTCTCTTTGAACAGCTGATCAGCAGGAGTGCTGTGAGTCAGACCCCCGCCAATCTTATATTGATGCCCTATCCTGAGGAGAGATCATCAATATAATAATCTGGCCAACCCTATGCTGCATTGCAGCCGCCATAAACATATAATGTGTCGGCAGATAAGAACCATTTGGCCCATCTAGTCTTCCCAATATAAAGCACACACACTCTGCTGTTCTATCTATAACAGTGATGGTGAACCGTTTAGAGGCCAAGTGCCCAAACTGCAACCCAAAACCCACTTATTTATCGCAAAGTGCCAACACAGCAATTTACCCTGAATACCACAGTCCAATATAGTATCTTTCATGTACTTTATCATTTAGCTATAATATCCTGCCTAGATTCAGTGTGCTGCCTGTGCTGTTCATGGTGCACCCTGCGCTGATGAATGGCAGGAAAAGTCTAGGGCATATTGGTACACCATAGACTTTTTCCAGGGTGCGGGTGCCAACAGAGAGGGCTCAGAATGCCGCCTCTGGCACCCGTGCCATAGGTTCGCCACCACTGATCTATAAAGACCCTAGAGAAAAGGGTATGGTTACAAAACGGTGACAATTATTATTTTCTTTTGAAGGAGGTATTTACCAATTTTGAAAGGTTTCCCACCAAAGTACATTTACGATCCTTGGAATGCCCCGGAAGCAGTGCAGAAAGTAGCAAAATGCATTATTGGGGTAAATTACCCCAAACCAATGGTGAATCATGCAGAGGCCAGCCGTCTGAACATTGAACGGATGAAACAGATATACCAGCAGCTTTCCCGATATAGAGGACTTGGTAAGTTGGATACAGTTCATACCACTGTGCATTATCCAATCTGATTTCTGTTTCTATTGTCTCCCACATTTTCTGGCTGCTTCTGGTATTAAATATCAGACAAATGAGAATTTCTCGCCCATTTTCCTTGGGGGACACAGACCTTGGGTATAGCTCAGCTCCCTAGGAGGCGTGACACTAAGTAAAACTGTTAAGCCCCTCCTCCATCAGCTATACCCTCAGCCTGGAGATAGAGGCTACCAGTTTTAGCTTAGTGTCCAAGGAGGCAAGACACTCCCTGCTACTGCAGGGCTGTTTTCTCCTTGTTATTTTTACTTTTTCTTCTAATTTTGTTATTTTATTTTTTCCTAGGGATACCAGAGACGCATTAGACCTCTCTGCTCTCCCGGGGTTGAGCTGTGCCAGTGCCAACTTATCTGCACTGCTGCCTCCCCCACAGAAGCAATAGGAGGATCTGGGCAGCAATGGCTCCCCTACATCCCGCCAGCTAGGGGGTCGCCCGCACGCCAAGCCCCTCTTCCAGCTTCCTGCCACTGCGGTGCCAGTGGCTGAAGGGGCGACCCTGCTGGAAAGGACTGAGGGTGAAGACGTCGGACGGTGAGATGGCTATTCCAGCCCATACCCCGTCCCTATCTGCAGCATCTACCCCTCTGGGTAAGGGGGGCACCCGTGGTCGCTCATTCTGAGCGCTCATCTGCAGGACAATGCAGCACAGCAGCATCCTCAGCACCCCCACGCCGTTCCCCCCCCCCCCCCCACGCTGCTATCTTTCCCCCCCCCCCCCCCCCTCCCCCTCATTCGGGGCTGACTCCATTTTTCTCTTCTCTCTCTCCCCCTTCCCGCCGAGAACGGGGGGCGGGGCTTAGCGGTCCCGGCAGGGGGCGGGGCTTACGCGCGCGTCATTTTGGGGCGGAGCTACGTTCTCCTTCACAGGAGACATTTCAAGCGCTGGAGGGGGCGGAGCTTGTTCCCCGCGCTTTCTGCTGAGGTTTCCCGCGTTTCCTCACTCCTGACAGGAAGCTGGGACACGGTGGGGGACTCTAACCTCCTGTGTACATCGCTCGGCTTCTGTGGGCGCTCTCTGCTGCTCTCTGCTGTTCACTGCTTCTCTGCTGCTGCTGATCTGGGCCATCTCCTGACGTTCTTCTGAGGCACTGGTAGGACAGTTAACCCTCTCCTAACCCTCCTGGTCATAGCTGCTATAACCCTTTGTGGTCTCTATATTAGAGTACAACCACACTTCAGCATGTCAGATCCCACAGGTGCCCCCAAACCCTGGTACCATGCCTGTACCGCCTGTAAGGAACTTTTTCCGCGTGGGCAATCTGAGCCGCATTGCCTTGCATGTCAGGCCCCGGTGCCAGGGCCCGCTTCCCGCTGCGCCCCCCGGTGCCTCTGAACCCCCTGACTGGGCTAGGTCTCTGTCTCAGGCGGTGGAAAGCCTTACACACGTAGTGGGCCGCCTCGTGGATAGACCGCCTCTCCCGCAGGCTGCCACAATCCCTGTCGCACCCGCTGGGACTACCGTTTCTGCCGCCCCCACTGGTTCCCTGCCTCCCAGCGAATCTTCCAGGGCCCGGCATACTCAGAAACGTTCAAGGGTTGAGCGCACATCTTCTCCAGATGCTTCGCTCTCTCCGCCATGCGTGCGAGCTCAGTCAAGTCTATCCTCTCAAAGGGATACGCTTTCTGAGGGAGAACTGGCGGATTCGGACGTGGACATGGACTCAGAGCTTCCGTCCAAATTGGCGTCCGCAGTGGGGCATCTTGTCACTAGCATCCGTGATACCTTTCAGCTACACGATGACCCCCCCCAGCTCTGAACAGGCCGGCGTGTCCTTTCTCCGCCCCAAACAGGCCTCCAAGGTTTTTCCCATACACGCTGATTTTTCTTCTGTGGTATCCAAGGCTTGGACTCGGCCTAACGTCCGCTTTATTACACCCAAAAAGCTGGACATTTGTTATCCCTTTCCAGCGGATTCTGTGACCACGTGGACATCCCCGCCTAAGGTTGATCCTCCCGTGGCTCGCCTGTCCAAAAGCACTACTATTCCTGTACAGGACGGATCTTCCCTCCAGTCTGTTGAGGACCGTCGTACGGAATCCCTCTCCAAGGCCATATTTACTGCCTCTGGTTCGGCCCTTAGACCGGTCTTTGCCTCCGCCTGGGTTGGCAAAGCGGTCTCTGAATGGGGTTTGCAATTGGAACGGGAGTTAGGGTCGGACGTCCCTGTTCAGGACCTCCGTTCCTTAGCCCAACTAATTGTTCAGGCCGGAAAATTCGTCTGTGAGGCCTCCCTTGATGCGGGTGCCCTCATTGCCCGTTCCTCTGCCCTGGCAGTTTCTGTCAGGAGGGAACTCTGGCTGAAGGTTTGGGCGGCGGACGCCGCTTCCAAACGCTCGTTGGCCGGCCTACCATTCACGGGTTCCCGCCTGTTCGGAACCCGTCTGGACGAACTTATATCAGAGGCCACGGGTGGGAAGAGTACTCACCTCCCCCAGTCCAGGCCAATGGGCGCCCCCCGTGGTCGCGCTGGTTCGTCCCGTTTTCGGTCCTTTCGCAAGCCCACCGGGTCTAGACCCGCGGCCAGTTCTTCTTCCTCTGGCCCAGCCCAGGATAGACGCAAGAAGCCGTTTTTTCGGACGCAACCTACCTGGCGCAAGTCCCAGCCTGCACGGGCTCCCACAGGCCAGCAGCCCTCTGCCTGAAGGTGCGCCCCCACCCACCCGGGTGGGGGGCCGCCTTCTCCTATTCAGGAACGTATGGCGGGCCCACATCTCAGACGCATGGGCGCTCGAGATTGTATCTTGCGGATACAAAATCGAATTTGCGTCCATTCCGCCAGACCGTTTCTTCCGATCCCGTCCTCCGCGAGATCCCGTACGAGTGGCCGCCTTCTTCGCGGCCATTCACTCTCTAATGGACAAGGGTGTCGTCGCCCCCGTGCCTCCGACGGAAAGGTTCAGGGGGTTCTACTCGAACCTCTTTGTGGTTCCCAAGAAGGAAGGCTCAGTGCGTCCGATCTTGGACCTAAAACGCCTGAACCGTTTTCTCCGACTGCAGAGATTCCGGATGGAGTCTCTCAGGTCCGCAGTGGCCTCCCTGGAAAGAGGGGATTTCATGGCCTCAATCGACATTCAGGATGCATACCTCCACGTTCCGGTTGCTCCATGTCATCACCGCTTCCTGCGATTCGCGGTGGGGGACGATCACTTCCAATTCGTCGCCCTTCCCTTTGGTCTGGCGACGGCTCCTCGAGTGTTCACCAAGGTCCTGGCCCCTGTCTTGGCCCTTCTACGTTCAAGAAGTGTTTTTTCTTCTCCCATACTTGGACGACATCCTGGTCAAGGCACCCTCCTTCTCTCAGACATCCCGCAGTGTGGAACTCACTCTGGAGACCCTGACGCGGTTCGGTTGGATTATCAACCACCCCAAATCTTCCCTTACCCCCTCCAGACGGCTGATCTTCCTGGGGATGCTCCTGGATACAGAGTTGGCGGAGGTCCGCCTTCCGTCGGACAAGCGTCTGGCCCTTCGCGGGTCGGTTCGCAGTCTCCTCCGTCATCACCGCCCTTCCCTCAGATCCAGCATGCGGTTGTTGGGAAAGATGGTTGCCTGTTTCGAAGCGGTGCCGTTCGCACAATTCCGATCCCGCACCTTTCGGAGGGCAATTCTGTCGGCCTGGGACAAATCACAGAGGAGTCTGGACAGGACCTTTCTTCTGCCTCCCCTGGCTCGGGCTTCCCTCGGCTGGTGGTTGCATATCCCTCTAAGGGGGAAGTCCTTCCTTCCACTGAACTGGCTGGTGAGTACCACAGATGCCAGCTTACGGGGGTGGGGGGGGGGTTTTCCCTCCCCGGTCCGTCCAGGGCGTTTGGTCTCTATCGGAGTCCAGACTTCCAATCAATATTCTGGAACTGAGGGCGATTCTTCTGTCCCTCAGACACTGGACCCATCTGCTGAGGGGCCACCCTGTTCGGATCCAATCGGACAATGCCACGGCTGTGGCATACATAAACCATCAGGGAGGCACTCGCAGCGCTGCAGCGATGCAAGAGGTGACCCTCATTCTCCTCTGGGCGGAGACGCACGTGCCGGCCTTATCTGCGATTTACATCCCGGGGGTGGACAACTGGGCGGCGGATTTCCTCAGCCGGTCCACCATCGACCCGGGAGAATGGTCCCTGCACCCAGAGGTGTTCGAAGCCCTTTGTCTTCGCTGGGGTCGCCCCGACGTGGACCTCATGGCCTCCAAATTCAACCACAAGGTCCCCCTATACCTGGCCAGGGCACGGGACCCGAAGGCATACGGCGCCGACGCGCTCGTCCTTCCGTGGCGCGAATTCTCCCTTCTGTACGTCTTTCCTCCTTTTCCCCTCCTGCCACGGGTTCTTCGGAGGATCGCGGCAGAGGGCGTCCCCGCGATTCTAATCGCCCCGGATTGGCCCCGCCGGTCTTGGTACGCCGACCTAATGTTGCTGTTGGCAGACGCACCGTGGCCACTGCCCTCCAGGGAAGACCTTCTCTCTCAGGGACCGATCTTCCACGAGCATTTAGGCTCGCTACGTTTGACGGCGTGGCTATTGAGACCGCCGTCTTAACGCGACGGGGTTTCTCCGCGGACGTAGTCCGCACCATGATCCGGGCTCGTAAGCCCGTATCCTCTAGGATCTACTATCGGGTTTGGAGGTCCTATCTGGGGTTCTGTGAGTCCCGGAGCATCCCACCTCTCCGGTTTTCTCTTCCCACAATCCTGTCCTTCCTCCAGTCGGGTCTGGACCTGGGGCTGTGCCTCAGTTCTCTGAAGGGTCAGATTTCGGCGCGGTCTATTTTTCTCCAGCGTCCCCTGGCCCCTCTAGGGCCAATTAAGACCTTCTTACAAGGGGTGGCTCACTCTGTTCCGCCGTACCGCCCTCCAGGCCGTCACGTCTCTCCGACGGGTGTCGGGGTTAGCGGCTCTTTCTTGCTCCGAACCTTTCCTGATCTTCCACCAGGATAAGGTTGTGCTTCGGCCTGTCCCGACTTTCCTGCCAAAGGTGGTCTCCGCCTTTCACATCAATGAGGACATCGTCCTTCCGTCGCTCTGTCCCTCTCCTTCCCACCCCAGAGAACGGGAACTGCACCGTCTGGATGTGGTCAGGGCGTTGAGGATTTACTTGGAGGTCACCGGGTCCTTTCGGCGCACAGACTCCCTGTTTGTGGTTCCGGAGGGTTCGCGCAGAGGGTTGGCGGTCTCCAAGGTGGCTATTGCCCGTTTCATTAAACTGGCGGTGTCTGAGGCTTATCGAGCCAAGGGCAGACCTCCGCCTTTCGGCGTCACTGCTCATTCCACCAGAGCAGTCGGAGCTTCCTGGGCGCAGAGGCATCGGGCCTCGGCTGAACAGTTGTGCAAAGCAGCCACTTGGTCCTCTCTGCACACTTTCACAAAGTTCTATAGGGTGCATACGCATGCATCAGCGGATGCTGCTTTGGGCCGCCTGGTTTTGCAGGCAGCGGTTTCCTGATGCTCTGGTGGTGTTCCGCCTTGGGTTTGTGGTCCCTCCCTTCTTGGACTGCTCTTGAACGTCCCAAGGTCTGTGTCCCCCAAGGAAAATGGGCGAGAAAAGGAGATTTTTGTATAACTTACCAGTTAAATCTCTTTCTCGCTCTTCCTTGGGGGACACAGCACCCACCCTTCTGTGTTTGGTTACAGGGTTATGGTCTGGCGCCCCGTTGGGTTGCTGGCTGGTTGTTTCCGTTATTGGTTGTTATCCTTTCACTACTTGGACACGCAACTGGTAGCCTCTATCTCCAGGCTGAGGGTATAGCTGATGGAGGAGGGGCTTAACAGTTTTACTTAGTGTCACGCCTCCTAGGGAGCTGAGCTATACCCAAGGTCTGTGTCCCCCAAGGAAGAGCGAGAAAGAGATTTAACTGGTAAGTTATACAAAAATCTCCTTTTTATCTTATGTTTTTTCCATAGGACTTCTTGCATCAGTGCCTTCAAATCCAAATGGCAATGGGAATGGCGGGCTAATGAGTTATTCTCTAGGGGACACCATGCCAGGTTGCAGCAACAATGGAGGTAAACTGCCCCCTGCTCAGAAATCCACATAATGAGCTATTAAAGGGAATCCATGAACTTGTTTATGCTGCCCTCTGTAAGTAGCAGTGATTGGGTCATGTCTGACTATGGTTAAACTTTTCTGAAATTCCGTTTGTCACTTGAATACACTGGACTCCTAGGTTACAACACTCATGTCGCAGTGCAGCTGATAAACTGAGCTTCAGAAGAACTTCCCCATAGACAGACTGTCTGCTCATCACTTAATGCTGCACCTAAATGGAATTTGTAACATATTTCTTTTTACGAAGATCTTGCGAAGACCCCTGGTGGTCAGTTTGAACCGTGCACCTCCTGCCCATTTATCATGTGCTTTTAATTAGATTGTACAGCTGTATCCTACCTTGCCCATATTGCAGGCTGACAGCCTGGGAGAGGCATGTATAGGATATAGCTGGGTGCTACTTTGCCCAGATTGTAGGCTGTAAGCCCAGGAGAGGCATGTTAGAGTAGGCCCCATCTGATTAGAAGCCACCTTGTCGTCTGGTAGATGGGCTCAACATATTTTTGATCAATTATATGCGCAAAGAGCTTCTAGTTGCCTTTGCAGTGAGTATGGCCACCAAGCCGCTATTTTTATTCAGTATTTACGTATATCTTTGTGCAATTGATTAGCAGTGTGCTGTTACCTGTAGTTCTACTTATACTAAAGGGAAGACAGACAATCCATAGTAACGGTCTTTTAAGGGAGCAGTGGAAAGGGACAGAGGACATTAATGAAAGCTGTTATTATAAGGTAATTGCAGATCTTTTGACAATCATTGACAGGCTAACTCAGGTATACATGCCTAGCTCTAATAAACTAGAAAAAAAAAATTTACACTTTAATATGTCTGTCCTAGAATTTGAGCAGAAGTTGTTGACTCCACTTGCAGAGCTGTCTAGAGTCAGGAAATGGGACCTCACTACACACTAAACCTGTTATGGCTAACCTCTGGTACTCAAGCTGTGGAAAAACTACAGCTCCCAAAATGCACACTTGCTTGGTTGTTCTCAGAACTCCATAGAAATGATTGGAGCATGCTGGGAGTCATAGTTTCACCACAGCTGGAGTGCCGGAGATTAGCCATCACTGCAATAAACAATGGCACTTGCATATACTACATACTCAGCCATGATGGCATATCATATTACAGGATTAAATCGCCACCAATCTATTGTTAAGCAGTGTAGTGAGGCCCCAACCCTCACCCACCCTAAGTAGTTCTGCAAGTGAAGGCAACCAGTTCTGCTCACATTCTAGGATACGTTCCTGGCAGCCATTTTAAATTGATCCCAGAGTACCCCTTTAATGTGCTTATTTAATGTAGACATAGTGATTGGGTGTGTACAGTATACACAGCTGGCTTGGTATGATCTATACAGACTAATTCCCAATATTCGTAGATAGATGGATACTACACATTGGGAAGCGTTTGCATGTGGAGAGTTGCCATGATAGACCACAAGATCTCTCCACATCGTGCAGTGTTCTCATTTATCATGGAATCTTGACCTCAAATTTTTTTACATTATGTATTTATCCTCCTCTTTTTTTTTTTTCTTCTCACAGGGCCTCAAATGGGAGCCAGCGAGGGCAACTCTGCCAGCAATTCAAATAATAACCAGGGAGAGAGTCATTCTGGAACTGGAGGCATGCAAGGTATGACTGGATCGCCAGCTTTCGACAGATTGCTCCCTAATGACTGATGTATTAAAGCAGATACATAAGCGGCCATCAGTGATTGGAGAGTAGGTGGGAAAGACACGGCCTGGCTTACCATCACAGTAGAATGACAACTAGGAATGCTCTGTATTTTTTTTCTTTGCTATTAACCGAATAGCACAGTAGAGCCAGCCCAGTCGTGATAATATCCTTCCTTTTTACACGGAGAACTAAAATTTCTCCACCGACCTGCTTTACAGGAACACGCAACCTAAAAATGAATGCTAAAAAGTAAACAAGAAATATAGTTGCCCTCACAACTTATCAGTATGCAGCATATTTTCTGTGATCCTGACATAAACAGTTGAAATACGGCAGAGAGCAAATCATGTTAATCTCCTGCTCATCTGGTCCATCTTTGGCTGGAGACTCTTATGACTAAATAGGACCAATGGAAAGGAGTGGATCAGGGCAGGAAGCGTTGGGATATTATTTCTTTGTGCATTCCTTTAACCCTTTCCCGGTATGGTGCTGGCCGGGTCTTTTAAGATGGTGCCCGCTCCTGAGCTATTGCATTGGAGTCTATGAGAATAGCAATCTAATGATTGCTTGTTATAGTTCCCTATGGGAACTATAAAAAAGTGTAAAAAAATTTTAAAAAAATAAATAAAAATAAAACTTCTAATCCACCCCCCTTTTCTCAAAATAAAAATAAAAGAACTGAAAAAAATAAAATAAAAATACAAATCATGGGTGTCACGATGAGCGAAAACGCCCATAGTATAAAAAATATATTCCCCGTACCGCAAACAGCAAAACGAAAAAAGTGTCAAAATGGCCGATTTGCAATTTTTAGTCGCTTCATTTTTTACAAAAAAATGAAATAAAAAGTGATCAAAAAGTCATACACACCCCAAAATGGTATCAATGAGAAGTTCAGATTGCCCCGTAAAAAATGAGCCCCAACACAGCTCCGTACACATAATGACAAAAATGTATAGGGCTCAAAATATGGCAACAAAAAAACACAAAACGCAAGAAAAACTATACACGTAAAGTATCACCGGATTCATAGAATAAAAGTAAAGGGTACTTTCACACTAGCGTTTTTCTTTTCCGGCATAGAGTTCCGTCCTAGGAGCTCAATACCGGAAAAGAACTGATCAGTTTTATCCTAATGCATTCTGAATGGAGCGCAATCCGTTCAGGATGCATCAGGATGTCTTCAGTTCAGTCTTTTTGCCTTTTCAGGACGGAGATAATACCGCAGCATGCTGTGGTTTTATATACGTCCAAAATTCCGGAATAACACTTGCCGGAATGCTGGATTCTGCATTTTTTTGCCATTGAAATGCATTAATGCCGGCCCCGGCCCCGAGTGTTCCTGCATTGCGGTCTGCGCATGCTCAGACCACAAAAAATGTGGACTCTGCAAGATCCTGATCCGTCTGACAAATGCCATCAGTTTGCATACGTTTTGACGGATCTGGCAGGCAGTTCCGGCGACGGAACTGCCTGCTGGAATCCTCTGCCGCAAGTGTGAAAGTACCCTAACTGGTCAGTTTTATCACACATCAAACGGGTTTGGCCAATCACTACTTGTTAGGAAGGTGTCTCCACTCCACTATAAGTCAATCACGAAGAGTCCCTCTGCTGAAACCCTGGCGATCAGCTATAATCTGTGGGGATACCTGACAGTAAGTTTTCAGTGTCTCTGCAGCACAACCACACAGGAAATGAATCTCTACACATTGCCCATTCTTATCAGTAGGTTGTCTGTATAATGCAGGACAGGGAGTGAGTGATGTTCTTTATTATTTCTATCCACTCATAAGAGATCCTGAACAGGGAAACCAGCTTTATTAGCTCAGAATTACTTGTATATGAAAATGGATTGTCTAAACTGGACATTTTTGTTTTCCGTTTTTCTGATCTATCAGAAGAACAGAAAACAAAGGAAAAAATAGCCTTTATTTAAAGCATCTGTGATGCCCCTTTTGCATCAGTTTGACATTTCTATCTGAGATCCTTAGTGGAAGAACTTTTCTTCCATCTAAAATAACTGATCTCAGACGGAAATGGCTAAAATGGTGATGTGAACCTACCCTAAACAATTAAACCAGCTACCAGAAGAAAAAATCTCTAAATTTCCAACCATAAGCCATTATTTAATGTCTTGCCAATTGATTGCTATTTCTTTTCATTTATGTAACAACATATTTATTCAATGGCAAGGTCATTTAATTTAGAGCGGTCTCCACTGTGTTTATAAGGTTATTCATTTATTTCCTTTAGGTTTTATTTTAGATTAATGCTGCCCAAAAAATAGTCCTTTTAATACAGCTGAAGAGCTGATCCAATTTGGCCCTGGCCCCAGGGTAATCAGAAGGGTATCGCTTTGTTCTATTTTATTGCGGGTGGCAGATGATGTTCATGTGACTGATCTATAAAGGACCATTGAAATCCATCAAATGGCTCCCTCCGTTATGAAGCAGCAAGTGTTGGCACACAGTGTTTAATTGGATACTAATTGAATGTCCTCTCTTGTAGGTTACTGGCAGGGGAGCAGTATCCTGCATTACAACTATGGAGACAGCCAGCAGTCCTACCTAATACAAGGTAATTACATTTACATCCGATAATAGTAGTATTCACACTATAAGCAGCAGAGAATAAAGGATACTATGGCCTGTTCAGAAAATCTGTCATCCAAAGGCTTATAGCACTTGTCATTTGCCTCTGATACAGTTGCTGCAGACATGCTGTGGCTTGCCACTCTGGTTTTTCACTTGAAAGTTATGCACAGATTGTATGTCCTGGAGATGCCATCCATTTTTAGTGTGAAAAGCTGGATGCTAACCTGACCTGGCACCTCTCACCTGCTGCATTATCAAGCATTCACTGCTGCTTGAACCTTTATTCAGTGGGAAATTCTGGTGATCTAACGGCCCATGCATCGCCAATGCCAGAGCAATTATTGCCCTAATAAAATTCTGACTTTGCCATATTTTGTACGCTGTCACTTTTCTTCCAGAGGAACATCACTTTATAGTCTGAATAGAAAAGTGTAGGGGATGGATGTCATTCACATGTGTATTTGCATTTGGAAGGTCTGTATTTTTCTTGTATACATATCCTGAGAGGAGTTTGCCCAAGTGTTTTTAAAGGGGTATTCCCATCTCATAAAATGATGGCACAATCTCTGGGACCCCCACTGATCCGGACTATGAAGGGGCGACAGCGCTAATTCAGTGCTGTAGCCCCTTCACCGCCTTTCCCTGCACAGTGACACCGCAGTCATCTGCTGTGTGAGGAACTGCTGGACACCTGCATTCAAGTTAAAGGGGTTCTACACCTTTTTATTACTGATGATCTATCTTTTGAAGAGATCATCAGCATCTGATCAGCAGGTGTCCGACACCCAGAACCCCCGACGATCAGCAGTTTGAGAAGACTGCGTCACTCTTCGCTGTTTCCTACAGGCCAGTGACGTCACAACTATTATCCCTGGGTTGAGCGTGCCTCAGCCCAGTGCACTTTAGGGGGGCTGAGCAACACCCAGGCCAGTAATGATAGCCGTGACGTCACTGGTCCTGCGGGAAACGGCGAGAAGGCTGTGGCGCTACTGCGAGCACCACAGTCTTCTCAAACAGCTGATCCGCAAGGGCCCCGGATGTTGGACCCCCACCAATCAGATTCTGATGATCTATCCAAATGATAGGTCATCAGTAATAAAAAGGTGTAGAGCCTCTTTAATTAGACCTGTTACAATCCTCTGTGCAGCATATGGTCCGGAGCTTCAGTGAAGAGGTGAATGAGCACTGGAAAATCTTTATTCTCAGGTTTGGTGCAGGCCTCAGAGGCTTGACACGCACCAGTTATAAAATGATTGCGCGTACTAGTGCTGTGCATCACTTTATGAGAGTGGAATACCCTTTTAAGTCTTCCACAGTTGGTACTTCTCCTTACTCTGCCATCTTCTAGGAGTCTCCATTCAGTATTCTGCAAATGAATCCAGTAGAATGAGGGCAGTGATCTTGTCATTCAAGATGTAGGATTTTATCATCTACTGTCTGCTGCCTCACTGCCACCAAGTATGAACAAGGCTAGGCTTGGTTTCCTTGGAAGAGCTGTGATAGTCCTCAGACAGATACTAGTCCCTGTAGTCTTCAGTATTAGAAGGCTTACTAAGCAGTGTTTACTGAGGAGACTAGTGTGGGATGAGTGTCCATGTTCTATATCTTTACTTACTGGTCGAGCTGAGTGTCCAGTTACCTGATAAGATGCTGTGGTTTTAATGGCCATAGGGTACTGGAGAAGAGCCAAAAAGTAGTCCACCAAAGTGTAGGACTCTCAGCAGCTGCTATTAAGAATTTATAGTCGTGACATCTATACAATATCAATCCTTACATAATGCTACATACAGTCATGCCGATGATTCAGGTCTATGTGTAGGATAGTTTGTGCCCACCTGTTTTAGCAATGTTCTATCTGCCCACAGCCAGGAACAATATGACCTCTGTTGTGTCTTCTGGCAAACGTCCCAATCCAGAAGAGGAGCTTCAAAGTGTTGGACCTAAGGTCCAGCGGCAAAGCAGCCATTAACTTGGTGAGTGTCTGTCATGTGCTGGTTTTTTGTGTCAGCACGAATTTAACCAGGTTATTCCCTCATACGTTGTATGGGACTCGTCTGTCTACAGCTTTAGGGCTGTCTTTCCGTGATGGCATTTTAGCAACCATAGATTAGGTGTTCATGCAGTTTTAAAGGAAACCCCAGCTTTCATCAGCTGATCAACTCTAATCGCTGGACGGCACTTTGAGTCTTTCATTAGTTATGTCTACATTCTGCCAGGTTTCCCTATATATTGCCCCCCCCCCCCCTCCCCCATAGTATTCAAGCAAACTCTCCTGTTTACAGAAGCCCACCAGCACTAGAAAGTTGGTAGAGGCACATGGCCATGGCCTTGATTTATCACTTCTTCAGCATGGACACGCTTTACAGATATGTAAATGTGACCTATCCCTTCTCCAACTCTAGATCATGAGCTCCCCCCCCCCCCCCATTTGGGTAAGTTTGATTAGACAGGACCAAGGCTCGTCATATCTTACCTATTGCTTGACCACTACCTACATCTGCTTCCTTGCTTGTCTCTGTATCATCTGTTTGTCAGTTTGCAACTTGACAGTGAAAGATAGGCTCATCATACAGTGTATTCAACATTCTCAAATGTCATCAGTGGGGGTTTGGCTCTGTGACCACACTTAAGGGGGCTTTAGTGGTCCTCTAAATGCCATGGATCTTTTTCTACAGATCTCCAAATTAATCGAGGCAATCTCCTTTACTGCCATGGGGCTACATGTAAAACCTCCATGGCACAAGAAACCTGACATACCAGGGAGTAAAGGGGGACTTAATTGTAGAGAACAGTGTGGTAGCAGGGCACAGACCCTTCCATGTCTGAAATGTTGTTAAGGTGAGCTATCCCTCTCAAATATACTCTTAAATCTTAGGCTCAGTATACAAACTAATATTAGAGCCTACAAAACCTATGAAAATACCCTGTGCCGCATCTATAGACCAGCATACAAAACTGAAAAGGACCCCATAAGGTGGTATGGGTATGCTTTAAGCTTATAATTACTACTCCCCGGGAAGGGGCGAATTAAACGCTAATATTTCGCCCACACTAATTTACAAAAAAGACATTGTACTGGTCTAGAAGCCCATGTTTTTCGATTCTAGTAATAAGCTCTGTTTTATAAAAAAAAAAAAAAATAATAGCTAGGCTTTATGAAAAGGGGTGGAATATTTGGGTTTAATTCCCCTGCTTAGGGAAATTGTTATTATAGATCACCACCCCACAGAAATGCACAGGACTAATAAATACATAATAAAAATACAACTTTTATTAGGTGAATCTGTAAAATAGGATTAAAAAAAACATGTAAAGGAACATGTTTTGCTCCTATCAGATGCCTGGCAGCAAAACGTACGTTGGAGTGGCCAGTGCTCTACCTTCCCTCAGATGTTGGCCCTGCTATAAGTTTCATTATCTGTGTCAGTGTGTACTCATTTTATGTAATAGAGGGCGGAACTTAATGGGTACTTATTTGCTTTATATAATTGTACCTTGATAAAACAGCATCTGTATAGTAATGTCCCTCTTAGGGTGGCTGCACACGTTTACGCAGATTGCACAAGTTTTTTTCTGCGCAGATTCCCGTGTGGTAAAACTGCAGCATAAGGCTACCTTCACACTAGCGGCACGGACCTCCGGCAGGCTGTTCCGTCGGGTGAACAGCCTGTCGGATCCGTCCTGCCGCTAGTGACCGTGTGCTCCCGGACTGCCGCTCTGTCTCCCTTGACTATAATGGCAGCGCACGGCACGAGTAAAGATAGATAAAACTAAGACATGTCCGACTTTTATTCCGGCAGCCTCTCGCCGTGCCTCCGCCGGAACTCCTCCCTGCCCCATTTTAGTCAATGGGGAAGGAGCTGCTGTCCGGGGTCACGTGGTCACTAGCGCCAGGACAGATCAGACAGGAGGTCCGTGCCGCTAGTGTGAAAGTAGCCTAATACAGTACCAGCAAAGTGTATGAGATTAGACATTTCTCATGTACACTTTGCTTATTTTAATCCGTGTGGAAATTGACCTGCCGTCCAGATTTACAAATCTGCAGCATGTCAGTTGTTTGTGCAATTTTTTTAGTGTGGATTTTAACCTTTGCAATGCAAGTGAGAACTGCTGCAAATCTGCGAAAAAAACTAAAATCAAAAACGCAAATAACACATGGTTTTTGGTGTGGTACTGCACAGAAATCAGCGGATTTTCTGTTTGTAAACCTACCCTAACACGTTATTCCAATATTTTATGGATTCATCTAATGAAGTTGTATTTTTATTTTTTTATATGTATTCCTTTGTCCTGTGTGTTTTTTTGGGGGATATTGATCTTAGGCACAGGTTCTAATTTGTAGATATACCTTGTCCATTGTGTGTTTTTAATTTTTTTGTTGCTTTATGCAGTCCCCATTCGACATATACATTTAAGGACATATATCTGTGCAGAATTCAAACCTTATATCCCACTGCAAGTTTCATCTGATCTGAGGTTTGTTGCTTTCATCTTTTCCCCTGCAGGATGCTTTTCCAAGCATGCACACATCAACACAGATGAGCCTACCTCAGGACTACATAGCGGGTTTACTTTCCCATAATCCCAGTAGCCTAATTTCAGTGCAGTTTGGTGAAGTACACAGCACTTCCGGTCCAACATGCATCAAACATTTTTAGATGCTGTCCAAAGGGACATATTGGGGTCTACTACCTGGATGGAGTAGATTCATTCTGCTGTGAGATTAAGACCAGTGTCATGAGGCTGTCGCATCAGTTTTTTTTAGTTTCTGCATCTAACAGTTTATTCCAGTGTGATAAATCCTATGATTCCTGGAAACATAACATTATCCATTGTAGACTATTGAAAAACACAAAAGACTAAGGAAACAAAGTAGATCAGCAAAGGAGAGTAAACAAAAGTCTTATTTTATTGCAGATACTACATGCACATACTATAGATAAGTTGTATTCTATATATAATTTGTATAATCAATGTTTACTATCATTCCCCCCCCCCCCCTTTCCTCTCCTTCACATTTTGCAAGCCATGATACTTCAGATTGTCTAACATTGACCACTAATGTAGCTACATGTACAGAAGTAGTCGCAGAGAGGTCACCTATCATAATATATAACAGCTATATGTTTCACAAATTCAGGATCAGAACATGCATATCTGGAGGAATGTTCTGTGTCATATACATATTGGAGGGGAGTGGGGCATTGGAGTTGGCTTTTTGGTGTGCTTTATACATTGCTTTGGAATTGTACATCAGCTAGTATATTACTCTGTGCATCTGATTACCATTTGCCACCTTAAAAAAAAAATGTTGCCCCCTGCCCTCCCCCTTTAAGTGTAATACTAGTGAAAATGAAAAACTTCACTGAGCTCTTACATATGGAAACAGACACCATAATTCACTAACAGGATGTAGTTATCTTTGTCTACCATATTACAGATCCTGTGGCTTTTCAGCCCAGCCACTCCATCCTTCTTGTTGTTACACTTGATGCTGCTAAAATCAGTGCCTATGCTGCTGTAATCACAGGACTATTATTTAGGAACTACAGACACACTATGTAAATGGTAAAAAAGGTTTTACAAGTTTGGGGCTTTACAAGTGAGGGCCTATCCTCAGGGTAAGGCCTCATTCATACATACGTGGACCACGGTCCGTAAAAACCCGGCCTGCCGAGTGCACGGCGTCATTGGTTGCTATGACGCTGTGCACTACGTGCCGCTGCTGTACAGTAATACACTTATATAGATCATACGATTGTATTACTGTACAGCGGCGGTGGCACGAAGCGCACAGCTTCATAGCAACCAATGACGCCGTGCACTTGGCAGGATGCGTTTTCACAGACCGTGGTCCACGTATGTGTGAATGAGGCCTAAGCCATCTCTATCTGATTGGCGGGGATCCGACGTCCAACACACCCACTGATCCGCTGTTCTCTTGCAGCTCAGGCACCAGAATGACACCGCTTCTTTTGTTTTTAAAGTGAATTGGAGCAGAGTTGCAGTAACCAGCTCCATCTAATGTACCACAGACAACATAGTTCCTGTGCCATAGCTACTACAAAGCAGCTGACCTGTTGGGATTCAAGGTTGTCAGACCCCAGTCTATACTGAAGATAGGCCATCACTTGTAATGGAAGGGACAACCTTTTTGATGCAACCAGTTTACTATATTGATTATATTTGTGCCTATAGACAATTGCTTTAACTCTCTAAAACACACAAAGTAAGCCTTAGCCTGTGCTATTTGTTGTCTGGTTTGACTTTTCTTAATGCTGTTGGTGCCTTTTAACGTATTACCCCAAGTTGCACGTATTATCCCACAGCCTTAAGTGCCGGCTGAGTGCAGACGTTCATGAAATGTGGATATGAACTGTTACATAGTATTCCTAGAGTTTAGCTGCTTGTTTTACTACATTTTAGTACAGTTTAATATTGTTTGCAGTCTCGTTCATTAGGTGGTTTCTTCACATTGTGTCATTGAACCATTTATTCAGCCACTAGGTGTGGATCATTTACAAGTTCACCATGGCTCTGACCAGTTAAGGGTACTTTCGCACTTGCGGCAGGACGGATCCGACAGGCTGTTCACCATGTCGGATCCGTCCTGCGGCTATTTCGCCGTGCTCGCAGACTGCCGCTCCGTCCCTGATTGACTATAATGGGGACGGGGGCGCAGCATGGCGGTGCACGGCTTTCTCCGTGCTGCGCCGGAGCTCCGCCCCCGTCCCCATTGTAGTCAATGGGGACGGAGCGGCGGTCCACGGGCACGGCGAAATAGCCGCAGGACGGATCCGACATGGTGAACAGCCTGTCGGATCCGTCCTGCCGCAAGTGTGAAAGTAGCCTTATGCGGGATTTACATGACCGTTTCATTTTCCATTCTTCTGATCCGTCAGAAGAACAGAAAAAAAAAACAGGATCCTACAAAAAAAAAAAACGCACCCTGTCCATCCGTTATGCACATTTTGCATCTGTTTTAGCCATTTCCGTCTGAGATGTTTTTTTTTTTAGAAACAAAAAACTCATGCAGTATTTTTTTCAGTTAAAAAAAATATATATATATTCTTAGATAGAAATGGCTAAAATGCATGCAAAATGTGCATAACTGATGCATAGGATCTGTTTTAGTTTTTTACAGGATCCAGTTTTTTTCTGTTCTTTTTATGGATCAGAAGAGCAGAAAATCAAACTGTGATGTGAATCCCACCCATGCATGAATGACACTATACACACAGATAAGGCGCTGTAGCTCTTCTGCCATTCTCTAGCGTTTAAGGGATGAATCTCTTCTTGAAATCTTTTCTGACCATTTACTGCTATTCATTTTGCTTATATAGCACCAATATATTCTGCATTTCTGTACAAGCTTGTCCTCATACAGTACATATTTCGTCTCCAATGGGGCTTTCCTTTTCTCATGCATTCATACATACATTAAAGGGTCAGTTTCAGAGGCAGGCAATTAAATTACCACTATATTCTTTGTTGAACTTAAAGAAAACCTTGGTCAGATTTGAATTCAAGACATAAAGCGTACAAAAACCTATAGCTTTGTCTATTCAGGAGTGTGTACTGTGTCTCCAATATGGCTGCTCCCAGGCAAGTTTTTAAAAATAAAAATTATATGGCTACAAACTATAACTCACATACATATATTATTTCTCTTCTAGAGACTTTCCGTGTAGTTTCATAAATTACAGGGCATCTGTCAGCAGATTTGTAGCTATGAAACTAGCGCTGCACTTGGCAGCTGAAGGCATCTGTGTTGGTCCCATGTTCATATGTGCCCACATTGCTGAGAAAAATGATGTTCAATATATGCAAATGAGTCTCTAGGGGCAATGAGGGAGTTGCCTTTACACCTAGAGGCTCTGCTCTCTCTGCAAATGCTGCATCCTCTAAACTTTGATTGACAGGGCCAGGCAGTGTAAACGTGATCATGCCTGCTGGCCCTGTCAGTTAAAGTGCAGAGAGAGCACAATCTCTAGGTGTAATGGCAACACCCCCATTGGCTCATTTGCTTATATTAAAACTCAGGCTACTTTCACACTTGCGTTTGGGGCTCCGCTTGTGAGTTCCGTTTGAAGGCTCTCACAAGCGGCCCCGAACTGATCCGTCCAGCCCTAATGCATTCTGAGTGGATGCGGATCCGCTCAGAATTGCATCAGTCTGGCAGCGTTTGTCCTCCGCTCAGCAGGTGGACACCCGAACGTGTTCATGGTAATGCAAACTGATCCGTTCTGAACGGATCTAAGCATTTTCATTATAGGTGCGGATCCGTCTGTGCAGATACCAGATGGATCCGCACCTAAACGCAGGTGTGAAAGTAGCCTTAGTTGTTGTTTTTTTTTCCCCATATGAACATGGGACCAACACAGATGCCTTCAGCTGTCAAGCCCACATGCAACAGGTCAGCCTGTTTCCGGGAGTTTTATGCTGATGACTTATCCTCAGGATAGGTCATCAGTGTGTGATAGGTGGGGATCCGACACCCGGGACATCCGCTGATCAGCTCCTGTGAGCACCGCTGCCTTCTTTTAGCTTTTCCTAGGCCAAGTGACGACACTTTCATGAGTGAGTGGGGCTGGGTGCAATACCAAGCACGGCTGCTATACAATGTACGGCGTCGCTGCCTTCTCAAAACAGCTGATCGGTGGGGGTCCCAGGTGTTGGACCCCCCACACCCACACCCATTAGATGCTGATGACTTATTCTGAGGCTAGATCATCAGTAAAGAAAAATCCTGGAAACCCCTTTTATTATTACATTCACAAATGTCTTGTCTGAACCAGATTTGCCTCCCTCATGTCTAATCCCTGTATGGACGTGATTAATCGAAAAGCTTATATTCTGTAAACTTGTTTAGTCTGTGCCTCTAGACAAGCATATTGTTTAATAATTGCAGAAATGAAGTCAGCCTGTCGTGTGGTCCTAATATTTTTTGCTGAACATTGTCACTTCTTTCCTCACTACAGATGTCGGGAATCGCAGAGTCACCTGAAACGATTGACTTTCTCAGTATTGGACTTTGTATGTAAATACTCCCATTGAAATAAAATAAGAGTGCGGCCTCTTCTCTGAGGACTGTTGTGGACGGTTGTAAGCTCATCAGTTGTGAAAGCTTAATTTATTGCTGCATTTCTATTTTTTATCTTTTACACTATTTCAGTAAGTTTTGTTGCTTTTTTTTTTGTACATATTTCTGTAAGTATTTGACGCTTGCTTTACCAATGTGTAAATATGAATATCTGAACTAGGTATAGACTGCGCAATATATTTTTGATAACAAAATCTGTATGGCAAGAAAAAGACTAGAAAATCTGTAAACCTGTAAGAAGTCCAATTTCCCCTTGTATGTCTGTATAGAGTTGTGCCCTTTATAAGTGATGTTGCCATTCTGTAGTTGGACTACGTCACCGGCAAGAGATGTTTTACAGGTGGACACGTTGACTGAAGCAATACTCGAGGACATGTAGAGTTCCCTATATAGTAGGCAATCTGTGCTGCCATATGGTGCTCCATAAAGAAATGTGTTAAGGCATGTCCACATGGGACAGATACACTGCGGATTTGCTGCTGCTGAATGGCCAGAGGCAAATGCATCCTCACGCTCTGATAAATAAAAATCTTTGCAGAATATGACCTGCGGATTGGATTTGGAATCCACAGCTTGTTTATTTATTCGGTGGATTTAGACCAAGGATTTCACTCTTGCACTTGGTGAAATCCACAGCAAAATTTGCCACAAATCTGCATGCATCTCATGCAGATTTTGGTGCAGAGTAGTTGGTTTGTTTCTCTACCGACATTATGTCCTCCGTGGATGAACCCTTACAAATACAGTGTCCATAATACAGCATCTAATGGAGCATTCCATAGTCTGTTACCTCTGTCTTCTCAAATGCATGTGAATCTGACAGACGCGTCGTCAGTACATGGTTTCGGCTAAAAAGCATGACATGACAAACAGCAATTTATAAAGTAAAGTATTAGTGATGGGTTCTCTTTAAGACTAGTGAATGGAGTATTGTTTGTGTTTCCAAAGGTTCATGGCACCTACATATCTGTGTACAAGGGGGTTCTCCAGAAATGAAGTTAAATTAGTGGAGGACACCCAGTGTCCCAAATGATCTGTGTGCAGTCAAGCAAGATTGGAGGGACAGTTCGCTCTATATGAGTCTTGGCATGTAATATTACGCTTGCCCCCTCCTGCAGGTTTGATGAGCCATATCCATCATTCATAGAGGGCATGCATGACCATTATCGTATACCACAGAATCAAGTAGGTTGCCCTATACTTGCCAACTGGCTTCACAGCTCCAGACTACTGGGGAAGTTCTCTGTGGCTTCCCTGTAGCCCATAAATGACTTTGGGATGTGGCCTTCAGACAAACCATAGACTGCTATAAATGGTGAGCTGGAGGAGCTTGAATGTAGCAATTTGTAGTTTCTATTAGATAACTGCCCCGAATACAATCTGTAATATACAGTACAAAGGGACAAGGCTGAGTCCTAAGTTGTCTGCTGTCGAACGGAGGAGCTCCCTACTAACCTGAACCAAAGTAGCTTAAGACTGCCCCTTTATATCCAAAACGTGCCATTGGGTATGCTGGAAGTGGCAGTTTAACAGCACTAACCGAGCCACATGTTGGCTATAAGGACTATAAGAAAAGAGGCAGTAGTAGCTGTCCTTGGTGATCAATCAAATCTCTGCTAGCATCTTTTACCTGAATAAAAGCTGCAATCTGATTGGCCTGTAAGAAGAGTGGATTCACTGTAGCTATAAACATGGGACCCAACATGTGCTAAATCACATTACCCATATTTATGTTTCTGGAGAACCCCTTTAACAAACCCAGCAGTAATAATGTTACAGAATAGTTTTAAATCAATCTATCTTGTGACTGTTTTACCTCCACTGCTTTTGTTCCATATTCTGCCATACAATACAAAATGCGAGAAAAATATAGTTTTCTAATAATAATGTCTTTAATTTAATGTATAACTGTATGGGGGAGATTTATCATCTCCCTGCGCCACAAAAATGTCGGGGGGAAAAAGTCACAAACCTTGTGTTTGCGACTTTTTGAACACTAATTGCGATAAATATTGTTATGGGTTCTCCACATTTATTTTCGAAGACCAGCGTAAAATGCCAGTCTATGATAAATCTCCCCCTATGTGGTCTCTCCTGACCTTTATTAATGCTTTACTGAATGGTTGCATCGTTTTGTAGCCCTGATTGAGGCTGGGTTGAAACGTAGCAGCCACAGTGCACGCATGGTGTTGCCAAAATCTCACCAGAATGCAGGCATTTGATAGTTAATGGCTATGTGGAAAGCCTCCATTTAGCTGCAGAACCGGGTGACCATAAACGGTGAAACTGCATTTTGATGTAGTTAATTAGACAATTGTGCCAATCTGCAGTTTGCAGCAGTTTTGGTCGCACCATACGTGCACATCAGCCTCAGAGGGTTGTCCCATCTCTGCGTTTTATGGCTGAGAGGGGAATAACCAATAAGTGCTTACCTGCGGAGGTGGACTTTGAAGTGTCTGGTGCTCTGGTGGTTCCATAACTCCTATATAAATAGGAGCTACAGAAGCAATATAGCACAGCAAGAAATGTTTTTTTTCCATAACTCCAGAGTTACGGAGACAGCGCAGCTTGCTGTGCTATACTTTTTGTGAGGTCGCATTCACTGCTATGGGAGTTATGGAAATAGCTGAGCACTGGCCATTTCAGTTTCTCCGGCAACCCCAACACTAGGTTGTTCCCATCGTGACCGTAAAAGGACAAGATGGAAAAACCCTTTAAGGAGATTCTCGGGGAGTGATTTAAAATGGCTGCCAGCAGCCTGTCCTACAATGTGAGCTGCCTTGGTGGGTAAGGGGGCAGAGGCACTTGCACTTACTTCATACTGGTGAGTTCTCCTGTCAGGCTGCTCAGCCATGGTGGCATATCATAGGCAGGATCTTATAATTACCATCTATTGTAGAGCCAACAGAAGGAAATGTAGATTGTCACATATAACAGACCTGAAATGAATGTTACTTGGTTTGCCCCCTTTTATATTCCTGTGTATATATAAACTTAAAAGGGTAGTCTAGACCAGGGTTTCCCAACCAGTGTGCCTCCAGCTGTTGCAAAACTACAAATCCCAGCATGCCCGGACAGCCTTTGGTTGTGTGGGCATGCTGGGAGTTGCAGTTTTGCAACAGCTGGAGGCACACTGGTTGGGAAACACTGGCTAGACCTAGAAAAACCTGTCCATGGGTTGTGCCTCGTATTGCAGAACAGTTCAATGGAAATGAATGTGTCTGAGCTGCAATAATACCAACAACTTGTGAACAGCTGGGGTGCTGTTTTTCTAATCCTGGACAACACATTTAAATTCCAGTTGTAGTAGACCCTGTTTGTGTGGTCAGAAGGGAATGGATGACGCAAATACTATAAAAAGATGCAGCAAGCTATAGATCAGAACATAGCTGCACACCAAATAATCCTAGAGGGTGAGTGACGTACAGATCTTCCAATTTATGGAGTCTAGAAATGTATGCTGCAAAGAAGGCAATGTTTTCCTGATGTAGTCTAGGTGTCTCCTCACGGAACAGTTCTGTCCTTTGTTAGGCTTCATGCACGCCATGGATCTGCAAAATACGGGCATCTTCCATGTGCAATCTGCTGTTTTTTCACTCCCATTACTAGAAATGACTATTCTTGCCTGCAATACAGACAACAATAGGACATTTTCTATAATGTGCGGAACCAGCACATGGATGACATCCGCATGCTGTCCATTTTTTTTGCGGACTCAGAAATAAATTGGTGAGTGTGCAATCCGCAAAAAATAAAGATTGGGCACAGAAGAAAAAATATGGTAACGTGTATGAGGCATTACCCTGATCTTGGTATGTGCTGCAGGTACTAGCACTGTATGCTGACACCTGTAGTTCTTCAAGAGCTTGTGTCTGACTTAAATATTCCTGTTGTTTTTGCCACATTATAACCCAATAATCCCATAAAAAAATATATAGTGCATGCATCTTCTCCTTATATCCTGTTCTACTGTCATGTTTTTGTTTGTCTTCTATTTGTACACCCATTGCCTTTTCGTTTTTAAAGATATCTTGTTCTTCTAATAAAAGATTTTTCTCATGTTGTGGTCTGTCATATTTATTTCAGAAAAACAATATTTTAACATCTTATTGTCCACATTGCTCAACTCTCAAGTTGGTTGTAAAATGTCACATTTTGGGGTTTACTGATACCATCAGACCAACATTGAGGAAGAAGCCCAGTCTTTTAGACGTGTTATGTATTAAAGGCGACGTGTTATCAAAAAATTATTAGCCTTTTATGTTAAAGGAAACTTCACGGCTACAAAATGCACCTTAAAGGGCTTCTGTCACCCCACTAAAGTGTTTTTTTTTTTGGGCTAGTGAAATTAGTTATATTGCGATATATGACAATATAATTGTGTTACTTACTTTGATCCAGCAGTTTCTGCAAAAAACGAAGTTTTATCATACGTAAATTCGGTCTCTAACAGCAAGTAGGGCGGCTACTTGCTGCTAGCTGCTGCAGAAATCCGCCCCCTCGTCGTGTTGATTGACAGGGCCAGCGATGACATCGCCGAAATAGAAGACGTCATCGGCGCAGGCGCACTGAGGGAGTGCTGAGGAGCCGAGCCTCCTCATCTCAGAGCGCCTGCGCCGAATCAACAGAGGCGCGCGATTTTTGAAATGCCGACAGGGCTGGCCGGAGGAGGAGATCCCGGCTGGCCCTGTCAATCAACACGACGAGGGGGCGGATTTCTGCAGCAAGTAGCCGCCCTACTTGCTGTTAGAGACCGAATTTACATATGATAAAACTTCGTTTTTTGCAGAAACTGCTGGATCAAAGTAAGTAACACAATTATATTGTCATATATCGCAATATAACTAATTTCACTAGCCCAAAAAAAATAAATCACTTTAGTGGAGTGACAGAAGCCCTTTAACCACCTGCATTACTTTACAGATGTTCTCATCATGTTTCTAAAGATGTTTTTGACTTAGCTTGACTTTCTTAGAGGTCTGATGCACCTTATTGCAGAAAAAAAGTTTTATTCCCCCTGCAGGCCGTATGTAAATGTTCTTTAAGCCAAGAGCAGCAGCTTTCTCCCTTGAAGTCACGCTTGCTGCTCCCCCTTTCTTTCCTTTAGCATTTGATTGACAGCCTTCTGTATAATTTCATGTGATTCCAGCCTCACATCTCACCCATGCATTGTATGATTGCGTTTTCAGCATCTGAGCATTGTTCCCTGAGTGTGTATGTGCATACTAGTGTCCCAGAACATTGCTGCTGCGTATCTACCTCACTCCAAGGACAAGTACACTGTAGCGGGGAACACAGCAAAGGTCCCCTAGGATCATGTTTTTGGCACATGTGCGAGATGTGAGGCTGGAATTGAGCATGAAATGATACAGAAGGCCGTCAATCAAATGTTTAGAAGGGAGCGCTGCAAGCTTGATTCAAGCAAGAAAGCTGCTGTCTCCTTGATTTAAAGAACCTCATTTACATACTGCCTGCGGGGGAATAAGGATTTTTCCATTACGCCCAATGACAGCACCTGTGAGAGATCCTCCCCCTTCCAGACAGGAAACGGGAACTTCCCAGATTTTAAAAGGATCCTCCACTTCTCAGTTTCTTCCTGTTTCCTGTCCATAGATCTTTCCCGGATCGATTATGCAAGCTGCAGGACCTCTAGGGTTGAATTATATACCTAGTGGAGGGTACCTGATGGCATAAGACTCCACTATGAGCCACTGTAAAGCCTGGGTTGTCGCCTTTTCGGTGCCATGGGAGGGGGGGGGGGGGAAGTTTCCTGTTGGCTTCCTCATGTCCCTTCTGCCTGCGGCTGGGCGAGGTTCCATGGGGAAGGGGAACCTGTCCTCTCCCTGCACGTCAGAGCGACGTGTACTAGCGGGCCCTGTTTCCGGCGTGCAGTGAGTTGGCGCGCAGGATGTGATTTGTGCGTTCCATGCTGGTGCAGGGAACGGGAGGAGCCAGAAACATGGAGGGTGGTGCGCGCCCTTCGAAAGGAGACGCCGGCCATCATGGAAGGGAGCAGCAGCAGTGTGGCAGGTTTCTGTACGGTGATCACCGCCCTTCCAGAGTCCCCCTGTAATTCCACTGATTATGCAGGAAGAGGAAAATGGACCACAGAGCACTGAAGGCAGGAGCAGCACTCTAAATCTGGCATGGTACTCCTGGGGGGTAAGTGGGGTTAGGAGATTGTTTCTTATGTTATTCACTGTGGGCTGTGTGTTAATGCTGGATAAGGAGCTCCCAAGGAAGGTCACCCACAAGACAAAAGGCAGAGAGTGTGGGATTTACAAAAATAAGTTAAGCCCATCTTACCCCAAAGCCTGTTGTCAAGCATGTTTGGAAGAGTGGTAGCGGAAGAATCATCTCCTCTCTTCCAGAACATTCAAAATCTGGTCAAAATGGAAGTCCATACATTCTTCGGTAGGACAGCTTAATAAATCACTTCCTAGCTCCTCTAGAGTCCGATTGGGAGGAAGAAAGCTTAATAGAAAATTCTGATTCTTTGTCTGAGGACCTTGCCGGGAGGCTATTATTTAAAGTAGAGAATACAGACCTTTTTATTAAGAGCAGTAAGGTGTAATATGGAAATGAAAGGGGAAAAAGAATCCAGGTCAAAAGTGGATTTATTGTTTTAAAGTCTGAGACCAAGGAAAGATAGTGTTTCCCATACAGGACTGTGTTAAGGAATTGATAAAAGGAGAGGGAACAAGCCCGATAAGTTTTTTTCCTAGATCAGGTAAAAGGAAGTATCCGTTTAAGGGTCCATTCACACGTCCACGGTGTGTTGCGGATCCGCAACACACCTGGCCGGCACTCCCTATAGAAATGCCCTTTCTTGTCCGCGGCTACGGACAAGAATAGGACATGTTCTATCTTTTGCGGAGCTGCGGACTGGAAGTTCGGGGCTGCGCTCCGCGGAAGCGGAGAGCACATAGTGTGCTCTCCGCTTCACGTCCAGGCCCATAGAGAATGAATGGGTCCACCCCCTTTCTGCAAAATTGCGGAACGGGTGCGGACCCTTTTGAGGACGTGTGAATGGACCCTAAGGATCAGGAAGTAGTGGCATGGCCAGATGTACCGTTGGTGGTTGCCCCTGTGGCAAAAGTCAATAAAAAAAATAATAATCGGCCCTCCCAATTTGGGTTTTCTTAAAAACCCAATGTATAAAAGAGCTGACGCCTATCTTAGAAAAAATTGGGTGGCATCCACTTTTTTTCTTTAAACCCAATATTGCTACGACATTGGTGGCTAGGTCACTTAAGGTTTGGTTGGTGGAGTTAAGCCTCATGCAGACGTCTGTGTGATACCGGCCTGGATTTCTTTTGAGTGCAGGAGCGCACTGCGTCATTGGTTGCTATGACGCCATGCGCTTCCTGCTGCCGCTGCAGTACAGTAATGCACTGGTATAGATCTATACCAGTGTATTACTGTACTGCGGTGGCAGCAGGAAGTGCACGGTGTCATAGCAACCAATGATGCCGTGCACTCCTGCACTCAGAAGAAATCCAGGCCGGTATCACAAGGTCCGTGTTTCACGGACATGTGCATGAGGCTTTAGAATCACATATAGCTAGTACAACCCCGAGAGAAAAACTGCTGGAAGCAATCCTTACTATGCTGAAGGGAGTTGATTTTATTCAGACACATCAGCTGATGCACAGTCAGCCAGAGCAGCGGCTTGTCCAATTCTGCCAGAAGATCCCTATGGTTAAAGGGGTTGAAAGGGGACATTGCATCAAAATCCAATTTATGTGTCCTTCCTTATCAGGGTAATTTTTTATTTGGTCCCGCACTGGATGATATATTGGTCAAAGCCTCTGACAAGAAAAAGGGGTTTCCAGTACCATCTTTTTCCAAACAAAGAAAGCCTTTTCAATTTAGAGAGAAAAAGGCGGAGGCTATGGACCAAGGTCGGATTGGAGAAGAAATAAATCAAAAGGTCTGCTGTTTAAGGCCAAACCTCAGTATTGAAACTCATCTCAGCAATGATGACAGGCCTCAGGTGGGGAGTCGCCTCTCCCAAGCTTGGCAAAATATTACAGCAAATAAGTCTTCACCAAGGAGAGTAAAAATTACAGCTTTACAACAGCTTTATTAAGGGAAATAAAAGACCTAAGGGCCAAATCAGTCTTAATCTCAGTGCCAGCAGAAGAAAGAGGGGAATGATTTTGTTCAACACTTTTTCTGGTCCCCAAACCAAACAGGTCCTATAGGACAATAACAAATCTGAAAGACCGCGTTTGTGTCTGTCCTAGCATAAGTTCTGGATGGAATCGGTAGCATAAACAATCCTTCATCTGTTCCCCAATTGTGTTTATGGCTTTAATAGATATCGAGGAGGCTTATTATCACATAACCATACATTCCTCTTCCCAGAAGTTTCTCAGGGTTGCAGTGCAGACAAAAGATTCAGTCCTTCATCTACAGTACAGAGCGCTTCCCTTTGGGGTGTCTTAGGCACTGAGAATCTTCACAAAACTAATGGCTGAGGTGATGGCGCAAATATGGAGATTGGACATCATAATCATCCCGTACCTGGACGATCTCCTTAGTGTGACAGTCTCCGAATATCCTTTCAAGACAGATTCAGGAGGTTTTAAGGACCTTGACAAATCTAGGCTCATGAACTGGGAGAAATCGTGTCTGACACCAAATTACCGCAATATTTCTTAGGGAACCAGCTAGATTCATTATCACAAAGATCCTTTCTTCCGGAAAGGGAGAGACTTTTTAATATAACAAAAGATAAGGGAATTCGGCAAAACCAGAGTCTCTACCATAAGACAAGCCATGTCCGTGCTAGGTCTAATGACATGCATTCCAGCAGTGAAAGGGGCCCAGTTCAGGTCCAGGATCCTTCAGGCTTCCATTCTATCATGCTGGAGCTGAGATCTTGCATCCCTAGATTGCAGGATTCTGATTCCCGAGTCAGTGACGGTGTTCCTGTATTGGTGGATGGATCCAGTAAACCTGAGATCAAAAGGGGAAAGGATAAAAGTCAATCCTATAATAATTACAACAGATGACAGCCCCTAAATCAGTGGTCGTCTGCCCAAAGCCAGCAATCCCAGAATTTCAGAGGCAATATTTTGTGCTATAAGGAATTCCTCCCCTTTTTAACCACCTCCCGACCGCCTAACGCGCCGATGCGTCCGGGAGGTGGTTGATTTACTCCTCCTGGACGCATCGGTGCGTCATCTCGCGAGACGCGAGATTTCATCACAGCCGGCCCGCTCATGCGCATCGCGGGTCGGCATTTCGTCGAACGGTATTTCGTCAGCAACCTGCCGGCCAATGATCGCGGCTGGCAGGTTGCTGATTTTAAAAAAAAACCAATCAGAGGCCATATATCAGATCATATTTGTAAATATGATCTGTTATATGGCTGGCCTGCTCCTCTGCTGGTTCTTTTCGTCAGTTGGATCCAGCAGAGGAGCAGGCTACACAGTGAGTACACCAAACACCTCATACTAGCCCTAGATCACCCCCCTGAACCCCTATTAACCCTTTGATCACCCCTTTGATCGCCCCTGTCAATCACTAGTGAAAGGAAAAAAGTGATCAGTGCAAACTGTCACTTTTTTTTTTCACTGGTATTGACCGTTAGGTTTTAGGTATAGTTTAGGCCCCTTGGTAAGGTAGTTTAGGGATCAGTTAGCGCCCAGCCCACCGCACCGCAGTCCCTTATTCGCTGATTAGCGTATCGCTAATCAGCATTTGTACTTTTATAGTACCACACCCACACGTGCGTTCGCCCACACCTGCCCCATCGCAGTGACAAAAATTTTTTATTTTTTGATCGCTGCACATTCACTTTACACGCACTGCGGCGATAAAAAAATCAGTTTTGATATTTTTTATCAACCGCAGCGGCCTCCGGTACTTCGCTAGCCTCCCATTTGTAAGACAGGCTTGCTTTTTTTTTCTTGGGTAGTCTCAGGGAATACCCCTAAATTTAGTTGCCCACATGTCAAACAGGGGGTACTCTTCTGAAGAGGCCTACAGGCTTCTGACCCAGTCGGATGAGGAATGGGAACCCTCATCTGATGAATCTAGCGGGTCAGAATACGAACCTGTAGAAAGCAGTGGCTCTCTGACCCAAAGTTCGGACGAGGAGGCTGAGGTCCCTGATAGCACCAGGCGTACCCGGCCCCGTGTCGCTAGACCGCAGGTTGCGCAGGATCCGCTTCAAGAGCAGCAGAGTGGGGCTGGTGCTGTCGGATTACATGGTGAGGCATACACCAGCAGCCCAGCCCTTCCTGGACCTAGTACCAGCACTGCCGTAGAACATGGTGAAGTAGCGAGCACCAGAAGGGCAGTTGAAGCTGGTACGGTGGCACGTGCAGTAGTGACCCCGTCGCAGCCACCGCAAAGACGTGCCCGTAGAGCCCCTAGAATCCCTGATGTGCTGGCAAACCCTGATTGGCAGTCCCCAACTTCAGCCGCACCTGTAGTTCCCCCTTTCACCGCCCAGTCTGGAGTTCGGGTTGAGACAGCTCAGATCGGTTCGGCCCTTTTTTGAGCTGTTCTTGACTGCGGAGCTCTTAGACTTAGTTGTGGCAGAGACAAACCGGTATGCCACACAATTTATAACCGCTAACCCGGGAAGCTTTTATGCCCAGCCTTTCCGGTGGAAACCAGTCCAAGTTTCCGAAATTAAAACTTTTTGGGGCCTCCTCCTCAACATGGGTCTAACTAAAAAGCATGAATTGCGGTCATATTGGTCCACGAACCCAATTCATCACATGCCCATGTTCTCTGCTGCTATGTCCAGGACACGATTTGAGACCATCCTGAGTTTTCTGCACTTTAGTGATAACAGCACCTCCCGTCCCAGAGGCCAGCCTGCTTTTGACCGGCTCTAAGGTAATAGTGATGTGTAATGATGACACTTGTGCCTTGGTGGACAACAAAACTGTGGAAGCTGCTCGTGCTGGTCGGCAGATCAAACTATACTGGTGGTCTGCCTGGGCTGTCCGTATTCTTTTTAACGTCTTGTGCCCTCACATAACCACTGCTTCATACATCTCCAACAGCTATGTTAAAACAGCCTAGATGGTGGGCAATTTGTTAAAATGACTATCTTGCTTCTATCAGTCCAATAATGCGCCCATCTCAATGTGTCAGATGGGCAAAATGTCTGAGGGCTTCATAGAGGTATGTCTAGCAGTCAAAAATCTCTCACCGAGGTACAGTAGCCTCTGACAGCCTTTTTATTGGGCAGCGTGGAAAGCAATTGTATGCCCTCTTGTGGTAAGACCCAGTGTCTAATCAAACCACACCTGTAATCATCATCATCTGCCTGAAACATAACTGCATGCCGAGTTTTGCAGCAATCCAACATTTCTAGCTGAGTGCATTGTATTTAGTTTGATCTCCAGCATACCTCCACATGCTACCCAGCTTTCCAAAGCTGCTGAAAGGCGAACCTAAACTGAGCCCCCTCATGCTAAACTAAGGGGCGAAAAGGAAGGGAGAAAAGATATGGCTGTAGCCTGAGAGAAGAATGCACACTGCTTTTCTATTTTATTTTTTATGGTCTGCAATTGTGATATCTGACGAAACAAAGACACATAAGGAGGTTATGTTAAAAAAAAAAATGGGTTGGTTGTCTTTTTTTTAAATCTTTTTTTGGGGGGGATAGCATCCCTTTATAGAGCTTGAAAGGGGTCACACACAGTCCTAGGGGACCTCAGGGTTTCATGCACAACTTTATAGGACTGACTAAGCACTTCCAATTCTTGTCAAACTTATTTAAACCCGAATCAAATCAAATGATTTGTTCAGATTAGACCCAAACAAATTTCAAGAAATTTACTCATCTCCACCCATCACAGAAGATGCCTTTGTATTTATGTGAGCTCCAGGGGCTACACATCTACAGTTAACCCAGAAGTTATCATACACTATATAAAAAGACACATATGCATGTTTTTCTCAATAGTGTATATATATGGGATGGCTCACCCTATAATAAGGATGGCTAGGTGCTCCAACTAAGATTGATGCACCCAAATCAATAATGTAGTATCAAGGATTCAAATAAAAAATAGATGGGCACTCAACAGTCAGAGTCACATGAAAATCTAAGGCTACTTTCACACTAGCGTTCGGGTGTCCGCTCGTGAGCTCCGTTTGAAGGGGCTCACGAGCGGACCCGAACGCAGCCGTCCAGCCCTGATGCAGTCTGAATGGAGCGGATCCGCTCAGACTGCATCAGTCTGGCGGCGTTCAGCCTCCGCTCCGCTCGCCTCCGCACGGACAGGCGGACAGCTGAACGCTGCTTGCAGCGTTCGGGTGTCCGCCTGGCCGTGCGGAGGTGTACGGATCCGTCCAGACTTACAATGTAAGTCAATGGGGACGGATCCGTTTGAAGATGCCACAATATGGCTCAATCTTCAAGCGGATCCGTCCCCCATTGACTTTACATTGAAAGTCTGGACGGATCCGTCCGAGGCTATTTTCACACTTAGCTTTTTTTTGCCATTTTAATGCAGACGGATCCGTTCTGAATGGAGCCACCGTCTGCATTAATATGAGCGGATCCGTTCAGAACGGATCCGCCCGAACGCTAGTGTGAAAGTAGCCTAAAGGTGCAATTTATTAAATTCATAAGATAAAATACATTTCATAATTTTTTTTAAAAATAAACGGTTAAATAAAAGCAACAAAGCTAAGAACAACAGCTGTAGAATATGTGATTTATAGATGATCCGATATATATCTCAAAGCACTTATCCTAAGCACCTTAGGAACACAGCTGGGGGGTACATGTCCCTCACAGATCAGGGAGTGAAAATCCAAAACCAGAAAATGGGAAACAGATAGTGACAAAAACCATTTCCATTAGCCTTGTAACCATAGGCATATGGCTAGTTATAAAGCCAGTCCTTTATCTCCAGCAGTTTATATCCCATATAGGATTATCACATAAAATACTCCAGCATATGTGCTGTCAGTCCAATGCGTTTACTTATTAATACTGTTGGGCACTTAGATATTCACTGTTTCATAGAGTATATAATATTTGCCGTGTCCGTGGCGTCCCACGTTAGAGGCATATTTCAAATATCATACACAACAAACAGCAGAGAGTATGTACTTATCTCTTCAGGTTCAATCTCTCAGTCAGCTGTCCAACAGTAGCCTCTGCAGCAGGGGGAGGACTGTACGCTGCAAGGTATGGTAAGTGCATGTTTGGCGTCCCTTGTGGCGCGGACCTCAATTTGGAGCTTTGCAGATTGTGCAACCTAGACAGCTTGTATTCGGAGTCCCACGTGCTGATAGAATCCTGTCGGGCACACCAAATTTGGCAGTCTATTACCAGATAGATTGAACACCGATTTCTAAATATTCGGCTTTCTCTGAGTTCTGGGTGGGTGCCTTTTACCGACAGGGAACCTCAGTTCAGTTGTTTTTCAATACTGCAGTTCCCCCTTGGTGGAGGGCCCCCACCAAAGATATTCTGGTTTAATTTTGAATACTGGAATGGAGCAAGACATTATGTTGTAGAATGACAAGACACCTGTGTTTGTGCAATTCATATGTATATTATACGAGCATGCAATTATATTAGATGTATGTCCATACCCTATATTGTTGATCCTTTTCTCTGCATAGTGAAGGATATGGAGGTATTGTTGGTAATTGTGAGGAATATGGATTCATATTTTATGTCCGCCATGTTCCCACACCAGCCATTAGCAGGGACCTGCTTCAAAGCCAGCAGATGGCAGAGTACCTCTAGCAGTCCACCAGTGTTTATAACAGGCAGAAGCCTGCTTCCACTCTAGGATCATAATTACGCTCCTCTCTCCCTGCTGCCAGCGTCTCTCTGCTCTGCTATCTGACTGAGCGGCTTCACACGGATCGGCTCAGTCAGAGGAATCGGCTCCTCCGGTTCAGTGAACTGAATCGATTCAAAAGAACGATTCGTTCATGAACCGGACATCACTATCCGGGATATATTGTTTCACATGCGGGTGTGTCACGGGGCACCAAGGGCGCACTCGGTTTCCCATCAGCCGCAGACCTGCTGCTTAGCTTCAGGAGCGAGGATCTGTGTTTGGCCTCGTTCCCAGGGTGGCTTGGCTAGCTGGGAGGCTCCCTGCTCCTAGGTCTGCCTTGAGGGCCGAGCTGATCACTCTGTGCTTGACTTGTCTGTCTGTCGGTCATGTGACGCTGGCCACGTCATATGACCCTCAGACCCCACTATAAATACAGGCAGCCTGCTGGCCACAGGTTGCCTGTTAATTCTAGGTTCCTGGCATTTTGTTGGACTACTGAATACTACCTGATCCTGTTCCCTGACGATCCTTTGCCTGCTCCTCCTGTACTGCGAATCTCTCCTGGTATGCTGACGCCGGCTTCCACCTGACGATTCTTTGCGGACTCCTCTGGTACTTCGTTTCTCTCCTGGTATTTGACCTTGACTTTTCCTAACTGTTCTCTGCTCATTCCTTAGTACTGCGTAGCTCTCTAGGTATTGACCCGGTCCATTCACATTCCGTTATTTGTCTTGTCTGTCTTCCCAGCACGTATCCTAAGTTAGGGACTGCCGTCTAGTTGTCCCCTGTCATTAGGACTTGAGAGGCAAGTAGGCAGGGCCAGGGGTGAGGGTGGAGCGCAGTGGTCACTATCCCCCCCCCGTGTGTAATGTACGTGACCGTCACAGATTCACAGGCCCTAACCTAACCACTGTATCATGAATCCTCTGGTGACCCTGACTGACCATGTCTCTAACCTGACGCAGATGGTGCAGGAGCTAGGGGAGAAACACTGTTGTTTTCAGCTAGGACAAGGTACTTTCATCCCTCAGGCCTCCAGTCCGCATTTAGAAACCCAGATTAAGCTTCCTAAGCCCTTTTCTGGAGATCAGAAGAAGTTTCCTTCCTTTAAAGAAAATTGTTAACTTTTTTTCCATTTGCGCCCCGTATCCTCTGGCCCTGGGAGTCAACGCGTGGGCATTGTCATTTCCCGGTTACAGGGTGATCCCCAGGACTGGGCATTTTCTTTACCTGCTGACGCCAGTTCTTTAACATCAGTGGAGGGTTTTTCTCAGGCCCTGGGTACCCTGTATGATGAACCAGACAGGACACTGGTAGCTAAAGGTTCTGGTTCTAAAGGTTCTGGTTCAGGGCAATCTACCTGCGGAGGAGTATTGCACCCAATTCAGAAGGTGGTGTGTTCCCTCAGGATGGAATGAACCAGCACTTAAGAGTCAGTTCAGGTCAGGTCTGTCTGATAACTTAAAGGATCTTCTAGTGACTCTAGAGGAGATGATGACCCTTGTAGTCCGACTTGACCAACGGGTTAGAGAGAGACGACAGGAACGACAGTTCTCTCCTCAGGTGGTGGTTCAGCCTGAGGACTATCCCAGAAACAACACTAAGGTCTCTACCGAAGAACCCATGCAGGTCGGCATGACTCAAGGGAATCTGCGCCGCAGACGTGGGGTGTGTTTTTACTGCGGAGATCCTGACCATTGGATCAACTAGTGTCCTAAGAAGGCCCTCTCCGTTAAGTCTCCCAAGGCAAGGCAACCTAAAGACCAGGGACACCCTGATATTACGAAATGTAAGCTTTTGGTACCTATAACAATATCTCTGGGGGTTAATAAATGGCCGGGTAAGGCCTTTATTGACTCTGGTTCAGCGGCCAGCTTTATTGACTCTGAGTACGCCATTAGACTGGGTATTCCAATTTTTTCTCTTCCTACACCTATCCATGTCATGGCTATTGACGCCACCCTGGTAGGTGGTACGGTGAGGTCATGTACCTCAGAGATTTCTTTAACTGTGGGGGTGTGCCACTCTGAGAAATGTTCCCACTTAGTCCTGGAGAACTTACCGGTCGAGGTGGTACTAGGGTTACCTTGGCTCCGATTACACAACCCCACTATTGATTGGTCCAGGGGGGAGTTGGTGAAATAGGGACGTAAGTGTGACTCGTGCTTGTCTGTGGTACAAGCTGGGGTCTCAGTAGAATCCGATATATTACCCACGGTCATTAGGGAATATTCTGATGTGTTCTCATCACCAACCCCAGAGGTTCCACCACCCCATAGACCTTATGATTGCGCCATAGAGTTAGTAGAAGGTGCCAGGTTTCCTAAGGGGCGTATTTATAATCTCTCTAAGCCTGAACGCAAGGCCATGGAGGATTATATTAAGGAAAGCCTCGGTAAGGGGCACATTAGACCTTCTGTCTTTCCTATGGGAGCGGGATTTTTCTTCGTTAAGAAGAAGGATGGTGGTCTTAGGCCTTGTATCGATTACCGAAAATTGAATAAGATCACTATCCAGAATTGTCACGAGGGTATCGAGAACCACGCCTGACTCCGTTATACCCGGGGTCAGGAAGTCGCAGCGGTTGGCTGCACGCTCTATTTAAGATAGGGCTGTTTTCCTTATGGTAGCTTTCTGGGTTTGCTTTGCAAACCCTTTTGGCTCACTCAGGGATCCGTAGCTCCTTCTCCTCAGCTGTTCCTTGTCCAGCACTCCCAAACCTCCTTATATTCCTCTCTCACACTTCTCTGGTTGCCAGAGATAGAGCTTCCTGCCTGGACATCTATCCTGACCCACTGGAGCTGTGTTGCTGCGTTCTCTGACTGTTGATTCAGAACGCTACCCTCCGGATCCCTGTTGGACCTTTGTGGACAGTTGTTGTCGTCCACCTGGGTGTTTGTGTTTGTCTGTGTTTGTCTGTCCTCTCCCTGGTGTTTCCCTCTTAGTGCAGTGGTGAGGACTAGCGATCCCACCGGCCCGTTCACTATCTAGGGCTCATTTCAGGGAAAGCCAGGGTTTAGGCACGTGATCGCCGCACGGGTGAGGAACCCGTCTAGGGACGTCAGGGCAGTCAGGTGCCAGCCGCAAGGTGAGTTAGGAGTCACCACCTTTCCCTCTCCCTTAGGCAGGGCTTTCCCTGTTTTCCTCCCTGTGCGTGACACCGGTCATTACAAGAATAGATACTCTCTCCCATTGATTCCGGATTTATTTAACCAGTTTCTGGGGGCAACCTGGTTTTCTAAGATTGACCTGAAAGGGGCATATAATCTAATCCGAATCAAGGAGGGAGACGAATGGAAGACAGCGTTCAATACTCCGGCAGGACACTTTGAATATCAGGTTATGCCTTTTGGACTTAGCAATGCCCCAGCTGTGTTCCAAAACTTTATGAATGATATTCTTTGAGTTTTTAGGTACATTTGTCATTGTCCATCTTGACAACATTTTGATATTTTCTCCTGATTTCAAATCTCATGTGTCTCATGTTAGACAAGTATTAGAGGTGTTGAAGGAGAATCAGTTGTCCGCTAAAAAAGAGAAATGTGTCTTTGGTGTACAGGAGATACTGTTTCTAGGGCATGTCCTGGCCCCTCACGCCTTCAAGATGGATCCTGGTAAGGTACTAGCTATTAAGGAATGGGTAAGGCCTTCATCCTTAAAGGTCCTACAACAGTTCTTAGGTTTTGCCAATTACTACTGTAAATTTATTAAGAATTTTTCAGTATATGCTAAACCGTTAACCGACCTTACTAAGAAAGGGGCGGATTTGGAGAACTGGTCTACTGAGGCCATTACTTCATTTGAAACACTAAAAAAGGCATTCAGTAGCGCTCCCATTCCGATCCAGCCCGATCAGGAGAGACCTTTTATTGTGAAGGTGGATGCGTCTGAGGACGGCGCAGGAGCAGTCCTTTCACAAGGTCCTGGTAGTCTAACTAACCTGAGACCGTGTGCATTCCTTTCCAGAAAATTTTCTTCCACCGAGAGAAACTACGACATAGGGAATCGGGAGTTGCAGGCCATTAAGTGGGCATTTGAGGAGTGGAGGCATTTTCTGGAGGGGGCAAGGCATTGTGTAACTGTTGTCACTGACCATAAGAACCTTATGTTTCTCGAATCTGCTAAGAGGTTGAATCCCCTTCAGGCTAGATGGGCACTGTTTTTTTACTCGTATTGAATTCTCCATTACTTTCAGGCCTGGAAGTAAAAACGTGAAGGCTGATGCGTTATCTCGGAGCTTCCATGCTTTTCAGCCTACAGAGGCACCGCCTGAATCCATCCTACCAGCAAATATCTTCGTAGCACCCTTAACCCAAGATATCTCGGCTCTCATTAAGGCTGAACAACATCTGGCACCGGCAACCACCCCAACAGATAAGTTGTTTGTCACCATACAATTTCGTCTCCAGCTGTTGGGTGAGTGTCATGATTCTGCCTTTTGTGGACACCCTGGTTTTGAGGGCACTAGAGAGCTGGTTTCTAGATCTTATTGGTGGCCCACTCTATTTAGGGATGTCAAGTCCTACATGTCAGCCTATGAGGTTTGTGCTAGGTCTAAGGCACCTAGGAATCGCCCTGCTGGTAAGCTACGACCCCTACCCATTCTCAGTAGACCCTGGTCCCATATCTCGATGGACTTTATTACTGACCTGCCGCCGGCGGAGGGTAAGACTGTTGTTTGGGTAGTGGTCGATAGGTTTAGCAAGATGGTTCATTTCATTCCTCTGTCTAAACTCCCGAATGCCAAGACCCTGGCGTCTATTTTTGTGAAAGAAATTGTACGGTTACATGGTATCCCGGAAAATATTGTATCTGACAGGGGTGTGCAGTTTGTGTCCAAATTTTGGAGGGCTTTCTGTCAAAGATGTCAGATTTCATTGTCTTTTTCCTCCGCCTACCACCCTGAGAGTAATGGGCAGACTGAATGCCTTAATCAGTCTGTGGAACAATTCCTTAGGTCGTATGTTGCTGATGACCAGCAATTATGGGTTAAATACCTTCCATTGGCTGAATTTGCTTTGAATAACCGTGTTAATTCTTCTGCTGGGGTCTCCCCTTTCTTTTGCAACCATGGTTTTCATCCCCGTTTTCCTTCTGGGTCGTCCGTCTCCTCCTCTAACCCTGAAGCGGATAAACTCTCCTCCGAACTGTGCACAGTTTGGGCCCGGGTTCAATCGAACCTAGAAAAGGCTAGGCCGATAGGAGACGTTCCAAGCGGGTGAACTTTCAGGTTGGGGTTAAAGTATGGTTGTCCTCCAAGAATCTATCTCTCAAGGTAGCTTCTAGAAAATTTGCTCCTCGTTTTATTGGACCGTATAAGATCACAGAGATAATTAATCCTGCATCGTTTAAGTTGGAGCTGCCCGAGTCGTTCCACATTCATAATGTATTTCATAAATCTCTACTTAAAAAGTATTTTGTACCATTGAAAGCCTCGCCTCTGCCGGTTCTTGTTAGTGATGCTGTTGAGTATGTGGTGGCTAAGATAGTGGATGTCAGGAGAGTACGTAATTCCTTACAGTACCTGATTCACTGGAAGGGGTATGGACCCGAAGAGAGATCTTGGGTACCCGCCAGGGAAGTTCATGCTCCTAGACTTATTCAGAAATTTCATTTAGAACACCCTGAAAGGCCATCGCCTGAAGTCTTGGGTCCGGTGGCCCCTCGTAAAAGGGGGGGGGGGTACTGTCACGGGCGCCAAGGGCGCACTCGGTCTCCCATCAGCCGCAGACCTGCTGCTTAGCTTCAGGAGCGAGGATCTGTGTTTGGCCTCGTTCCCAGGGTGGCTTGGCTAGCTGGGAGGCTCCCTGCTCCTAGGTCTGACTTGAGCGCCGAGCTGATCACTCTGTGCTTGACTTGTCTGTCTGTCGGTCATGTGACGCTGGCCACGTCACATGACCCTCAGACCCCGCTATAAATACAGGCAGCCTGCTGGCCACAGGTTGCCTGTTAATTCTAGGTTCCTGGCATTTTGTTGGACTACTGAATACTACCTGATCCTGTTCCCTGACGATCCTTTGCCTGCTCCTCCTGTACTGTGAATCTCTCCTGGTATCCTGACCTCGGCTTCCACCTGACGATGCTTTGCGGACTCCTCTGGTACTTCGTTTCTCTCCTGGTATTTGACCTCGGCTTTTCCTGACTATTCTCTGCTCATTCCTTAGTACTGTGTAGCTCTCTAGGTATTGACCCAGTCCGTTCACATTCCATTATTTGTCTTGTCTGTCTTCCCAGCACGTATCCTAAGTTAGGGACTGCCGTCTAGTTGTCCCCTGTCATTAGGACTTGCAAGGCAAGTAGGCAGGGCCAGGGTTGAGGGTGGAGCGCAGTGGTCACTATCTTCCCCCCTGTGTGTAGTGTACGTGACCGTCACAGGGTGTCAGGGAGCCGCTATCTAATAGTGGGAGACTCCCTGAACGTCCGGGAGACTTTAGATCCCTGCCATCTGGTAAACTGACTTTTGTTCTGCTTAACCCTGTTTGTACCATACCACCTGTGTTTGTAACCTCATACCACTGTATATATTCTATGTTTGTATAGTGTTATTTCTAGTGAGCCCTTAAATATATAATTTAATCTTGTGCTGTCTGGTATCTCGATCATGAATCCCCACATTCATGTTTTGGCCTAGTAATATGCTACCGCGGGTTGGTTTCTTACCTAATATAATCCCGTTAGCGGACCGGGCTTATATCAAACAAGGAACTGGTGGCAGTCTTCCCGGGCTGAGAACATGTTGTTTTACTGGGGCAGTGAAAAGGCTCTCTCAGCTTGTTGCCTCTCTGTGCCCATGTGGACAGGAGGAATCTTTGAAAACTGCACTAAGATTGACCTTACCTGCTCCTCCAGGAGGGAGTAACGTCACGCTTTGGTAACCAGTGACCGTATCATATCTCGTGAGCTCGACGTAGTTGACATCAAGCGGGCACGAGGGGTGGTATTAGTCACAGTCATCTATTCAATTTGTATTGTAAAGTATTTTAAGTTTTTGGAATGTAAAATTTTTTTAAGAAACCAATTGTTTTGTTAATAAGCAATATATTGACATGGTCAACAGTTTATCCAAATGCCATATAGCAAAAAAAATAACGCAGCAAGAACCGGAAATATCGCATTAAAAACGCAACATCATTCAAAGGTCTTTTTTGTAACCAACCTGAGAAGGAGGGCTATAAAGCCAGCAAAGACTCTATGCAAGTATAACCACTGATGAAGGAGTTAAGCGATACACCGAAACGCGTTTTGTGTTTTTCCAGATACTTGTATAGCAATGAATAATTTGGATGCTATGGACAATCTTGTTTAACATGACTTACAATCATTTTTGCAAAGAAAAGTGAAGCGCTTCACAGGAATACCTAAAAGACACATGCCTTGGAGATACCAACAGGATCGAGGAAGAGGTAAACGGTGTTTGCTGTACCCGACAGGATCCTATCAGCACGTGGGACTCCGAGTACAAGCTGTCTAGGTTGCACAATCTGCAAAGCTCCAAATTGAAGTCCGCGACACGTGGGACGCTGAACACGCACTTACCATACCTTGCAGGTTGCAGCGTACAGTCCCCCCCCCTGCTGCCAGGGCCAGTCATTACCAAGGGGCAAAAGGGGCAGCAGCCCCGGGCCCAGTTGCTCCTGGGGGGCCCAAGGCAGCTGCCTCTTGAGCCCTACTAGCCACTGCCCCGGGTGTCAGGCTGTCAGCTACACAGGGGGTGCTGCCATGCCTGCCGACACTGAGTCCAGGCATCATACTGTGTTAGAGCTGTGAATGTGATCTAGGACCTTAGATGACATAATCACCATGTGACCAGTAACCTAGCAATATTACTGGTCACATGTCTATGAGGTCATCACAGGTCCTAGCAGGAGTGTTGCAGAAGTTAACTGTGAAGCTTTTTTGTGTGAAGATTACATCAGAAAAAGGTGACAGGGGCTGTTATGTTAATATGCTGTAAACTACTGTATAGTGGGGTGCTGTATACTGTGTGGGGCCTGTATAGTGTAGGATGCTGTATATTGTGGAGTGCTATACTGCATACTGTGGGGGGCTGTACCGTGTATAGTTTGGGGTGCTTTATACAGTGAGGTGCTATACTGTGAGGTGTTGTATACTTTGTGCTGCTATACTGCCCGGTACTGTATAGTGTGAGGTGCTATACTGCTGTACTGTATAGTGTGGGGGGCTGTATCGTGTATAGTTTGGGGTGCTTTATACGGTGAGGTGTTGTATACTGTGGGTTGCTGTATACTGTGGGCTGATATACTGCTCTACAATATACTGTGGGGTACTGTATAGTGTGGGGTGCTATACTGCATACTGTGTGGCCCTGGTCTCCTTCCTGCAGAGCGGTGCCCACTTCCAGCCCAGAGCACTGATCCTGAGCCGCTGGAGTCTTCAGAACTGGAATTATTTACAGTCATTCACTGTACTCTAGCAGATCTGTGGATTTTTTGTGTGTGTGTTGTGGTGGAGGGCGTGATTGCCTGCTAAGGTGTGGGAAGGCGGGATCTAGGGGGCCCAACAGTGGCGTAACTACCGGGGAAGCAGCTGCTTCGGGGCCCGGCGCCCCAGCAGCGTGTGTGACAGTTTATTTTCAAGTTAGTTAAATATCGTGTTCAGGGCCCCTTCACAGCAGCCGCTAGTGTGATCTAATCTTACTGTCTGCTAAAGTCTCCTGGTCTGGGATTCAAACCCACAACCTCCAATCTATGAGTGAATCAGTGGCAAAGCATTTACCCTCACAGCTATAAAGGCTGCATTACAACTGACTGGGAAAAAATAAATAAAAATACATCTATACACATGACAGCTGCCCAAACACACCTAGCACTGCTATATCTGTATATGACAGCTGTCCCTGCACACTCAGCTCTGCTATATCTCTATATATGACAGCTGCCCCAGGAAACCCAGCTCTACTACATCTATACACATGACAGCTGCCGAAACACAGCCAGCTCTGCTACATCTATACACATGACAGCTGCCCCCAACACACCAGGCACTGCTATATCTCTATATGACAGCTGTCCCAGCACACTCAGCTCTGCTATATCTCTATATATGACAGCTGCCCCAGCAAACCCAGCTCTACTACATCTATACACATGACAGATGCCTAAACACACCCAGCTCTGCTACATCTATACACATGACAGCTGCACCAGCACACTCATCTCTACTATATCTATATATATGACAACTGCCCCAGCAAACCCAGCTCTACTACATCTATACACATGACAGCTGCCGAAACACAGCCAGCTCTGCTACATCTATACACATGACAGCTGCCCCAGCACACTCAGCTCTGCTATATCTCTATATATCTATCTACTGTATAGCAATACTTAGAGATATATAGATGTAGCAGGGCTGGTTGTGCTGGAGCAGCTATCATATATAGAGATATAGCAGAGCTGAGTGTGCTGGGGCAGCTGTCATATAGAGATATAGCAGTGCTGGGTGTGTTTGGGCAGCTGTCATGTGTATAGATGTAGCAGAGCTGGGTTTGCTGGGGCAGCTGTCATATAGAGATATAGCAGAGCTGAGTGTGCTGGGACAGCTGTCATATAGAGATATAGCAGTGCTGGGTGTGTTTGGGCAGCTGTCATATGCATAGATGTATCAGAGCTGGGTTTGCTGGGGCAGCTATCATATATAGAGATATAGCAGAGCTGAGTGTGCTGGAACAGCTGTCATATAGAGATATATCTGAGATACTGCTATATCTGTATATGACAGCTGTCTCAGCACATTCAGCTCTGCTACATCTCTATATATGAGCAGCTGCCATGTGTATAGATGTACACTTAGCCAGCTATAACAGTAGAAGTCTCATATTTTTTCAGCCAGCATCAAGGCAGCTGGTATGGTCTAGTGGTTAGCTGCCCTGCCTCTGAAGCAGAAGGTCGTGGGTTCGAATCCCAGCAGACTCTTTTCTGAAATACAAGCACTGAGTCCATATAAGGACATACAGGGCGGGACACAGGAAGAGGCTGCATCGCATCGCATCGCTGACATGGAGGTAAGTAGAAGTGTTTATTATTATTTTTTTAATACCCGACTGTTACTGCCATGGGGGAGCGGGAGGCACCTGATACTGGCACATGGGGGGAGGGGGGTTGGCACCTGATACTGGCACCTGGGGGGGGAGGGGGGTTGGCACCTGATACTGGCATGGGGGGGGGAGGGAGAGAGGCACCTGATACTGGCACATGGGGGGAGATGGCACTATGATACTGGGACATGTGGGGGGGGGGAGAGGCACTTGATACAAGCACATGATGGGGGGCACTTACTGGCACATTATTGGGGGGCATTATGGGGGACACTAGGCCGGCAGCCTATCAGAGGCCGGACACTGAGGGGCATCTACTGGGGCACTATATATGGGGCATTTTATACTGGTACATTTTGGGGGGCACTAGCAGGAAGGGGGGAGAGGAGCACTATGGGGGAATTTACTGGGGGCACTATATAGGGGTATTTTATACTGGCACATTATGGAGGCACTATGGGGACATTAGCTCAACTGGGGGCATTACAAGGGGGTATTTTTGCACTGTCACATTATAAGGAGAATTATTACTACGGGGGGGGGGGGGGGGCATTATGGTGGGTTTTATTACTGCCCCATGGTATGACCCCCTAGTAGCAGCACCGGCCTCTCCCTGCTCTGCTATCCCTCTGCCCCTTCTCCAAATCCTTATTATAAAATCTTTCCCATTAGGATAAAGCACAACATCAGCTCCGCCGAGCCCCCGGCCAAAGTGTGGAAGTGGCGTCCGAGATCCCCAAGGGCCAAGCCAAGTAACTTAAGTGTTCATGTGGAGTATGTTTATGTTATGCACATATAGCCTACACTGTGCCCCACAATATACAGTATACCTCTATACTGTGCCCCACAATGTACAGTATACTGCTACACTGTGCCCCACAATATACAGTATACCTCTACACTGTGCCTCACAATATACAGTATACTGCTACTGTGCCACACAATATACAGTATACCGCTACACTGTGCCACACAATGTACAGTATACCTCTATACTGTGCCCCACAATGTACAGTATACCTCTATACTGTGCCCCACAATGTACAGTATACTGCTACACTGTGCCCCACAATATACAGTATACCTCTACACTGTGCCTCACAATATACAGTATACTGCTACTGTGCCACACAATATACAGTATACCTCTACACTGTGCCACACAATATACAGTATGCCTCTACACTGTGCCCCACAATATACAGTATACCGCTACACTGTGCCACACAATATACAGTATACCTCTACACTGTGCCTCACAATATACCGCTACACTGTGCCACACAATATACAGTATACCGCTACACTGTGCCTCACAATATACCTCTACACTGTGCCACACAATATACAGTATACTGCTACACTGTGCCTCACAATATACCTCTACACTGTGCCACACAATATACAGTATACCGCTACACTGTGCCACACAATATACAGTATACCTCTGCACTGTGCCACACAATATACAGTATACCGCTACACTGTGCCACACAATATACAGTATACCTCTACACTGTGCCAAAGGAGTGGGGTTTACACAGGAGGAGGGAGGTGCGAAGCGCGCTGAGGGGGGCCCTTACAAATATTTGCTGTGGGGCCCAGTCACTTCTAGTTACGCCCCTGGGGCCCAAGTAAATTTTTGCGGGTCCAATCAATCTTAAAGACGGCCCTGCCTGCTGCAGAGGCTACTGTTGGACGGCTGACTGAGAGATTGAACCTGAAGCGATAAGTACATACTCTCTGCTGTTTGTTGTGTATGATATTTGAAATATGCCTCTAACGTGGGACGCCACGGACACGGCAAATATTATATACTCTATGAAACAGTGAATATCTAAGTGCCCAACAGTATTAATAAGTAAACGCATGGGACTGACAGCAGATATGCTGGAGTATTTTATGTGATAATCCTATATGGGATATAAACTGCTGGAGATAAAGGACTGGCTTTATAACTAGCCATATGCCTATGGTTACAAGGCTAATGGAAATGGTTTTTGTCACTATCTGTTTCCCATTTTCTGGTTTTGGATTTTCACTCCCTGATCTGTGAGGGACCTGTACCCCCCAGCTGTGTTCCCTAAGGTGCTTAGGATAAGTGCTTTGAGATATATATCGGATCATCTATAAATCACATATTGTACAGCTTTTGTTCTTAGCTTTGTTGCTTTTATTTAACCGTTTATTTTACAAATTTTTCATTAAATGTATTTTATCTGATGAATTTAATAAATTGCACCTTTAGATTTTCATGTGACTCTGACTGTTGAGTGCCTATCAATTTTTTATTTAAATGTTTTTCTCAATATCTGATATGAAATCAGAATAAACCTTTCCTGTTTTTAGTTAATTAGGATTACCATAATTTTTATTTTGTCACAATTCTTTATTGGAGTTTCTCTTTTTTTTTACTTATATCTGACATCAGCAACATATCCTAAAACATGTCAATTATACACCAGTACTTGACAGAAATATTATCAACCATTTGACAGTTAAACATAAGCAATAGGAACAGTTGACAGTGTATCAAAATTTAAACATCCTATTACATACTCCTTCCCACCCCTTAGCCTCTTCCCCCCCTACCCTTTCTTCAGTCTATTCCCCCCTCCCGCCCCTTCCCTACCCACGCCTATTAAAATGCCCTCTACCCTTATAATCAAGTCTACCTACCCTCAGTTTTCAGCCCAACCTAGTCAACTTTCAGGAACCCTAAGCCAGCCTTTAGGTCCTCCGTCAAATACCAGGATGTTAACTTAAATGGCGACATAATCATAATTATTATTATTTGCCACATGCCAGAATAATGAGAGAGAGAATGTTTTAAGGCATTTTTATTACTTTCTGCAATGTCAAAAGTTTACATACACTTAGGCTACATGCGCATGACAGTGAAAAACGGACATGTGATGTAACATGTGATGGCCATCACACGTCCGTTTTAAGACCAATGGTAGTCTATAGGGTTATTCACATAGCAGTTTTTTTTTACTCAGTGAAAAAGTGACATAAAAAAATAGAACATGCTCTGTCTTGTTCGTTATTCACTAACAGACTCCCCTCATACAATTTAATGGGCCCATTCTTAACATCTGTTTCTCAGAAAGGCATCAGTGAAAAAAAAAAGTTCGTTAAAAATGTCCGTTTTAACTGTCCTTTTTTTTCGCTGTCGCGTGCATGTAGCCTAAGATTACTATGCTTTAAACGACTCTGGACTTCCGATATGATGATGTCATGTGTTTGGAAGCTTCTGTTAGGTTTGTTGGCAACATCTGAGTTAATTAGAGACACACCTTTGGATGTTTATAAATGCACACCTGATACACACTGCTTCTTTGTGTAGCATCATGGGAAAGTCTAAAGAAATCTGCCAAGATATCAGGAAGAGAATTGTGGACTTGCACAAGTCTGGCTCAACCTTGGGTGCAATTTCAAGGTACCTGAAGGTGCCTCGTCCATCTGTACAAACAATTATACGCAAGTACAAACAAGATGGTAATGTCCAGCCATCATACCGCCCAGGAAGGAGATGGGTTCTGTGTCCCAGAGATGAACGTGCTTTGGTCCGACATGTGCATATCAACCCAAGAACAAAAGCAAAAGACCTTGTGAAGATGATGGCGGAACCTGGTAAGATTGTGTCAATATCCACAGTGAAACGAGTACTGTATCAACATGGGCTGAAAGGCCAGAAAGAAGCCATTACTCCAAAAAAAACATAAAAAAGCCTGATTAATGTTTGCAAATGAACACAAGAACAAAGACCTACCGTACATTTTTGGAGACATGTCCTATGGTCTGACGAAACTAAAATTGAACTTTTTGCCCATAATGACCATTGTTATGTTTGGAGGAAAAAGGGAGAATATTGGAAGCCTAAGAACACCATCCCAACTGTGAAACACGGGGGTGGCAGCATCATGCTGTGGGGTTGTTATGCTGCAGGAGGGACTGGTGCACTTCACAAAATAGATGGCATCATGAGGAAAGAAGATTATGTGGAAATAATGAAGCAACATCTCAAGACATCAGCCAGGAAGTTAAAGCTTGGGCGGAAATGGGTCTTCCAAATGGACAATGACCCAAAGCATACTGCCAAACTGGTTACAAAGTGGCTTAAGGATAACAAAGTCAATGTTTTGGAGTGGCCATCACAAAGCCCTGATCTCAATCCTATTGAAAATTTATGGGAAAAGCTGAAAAGGCAGGTGCGAGCAAGGCGACCAACAAACATGACTCAGTTACACCAGTTTTGGCTACTTTCACACTAGCGTTAATGTTTTCCGGTATTGAGATCCATCATAGGGTCTCAATGTCGGAAAAAAACGCTTCAGTTTTGTCCCCATTCATTGTTAATGGGGACAAAACGGAACTGCACAGAACGGAATGCTCCAAAATGCATTTAGTTCCGTTCTCATACCGGAGACAAACTGCTGCATGCTGCAGTTTGCTTTCCGTTCTGAGATGCGGAGCAAGACGGATCAGTCATGACCCACAATGAAAGTCAATGGGGATGGATCCGTTTACTCTGACACAATCTGACACAATAGAAAACATCAGTTTTCTATTGTGTTAGAGAAAAACTGATCTGTCCCCATTGACTTACACTGTGTGTCAGGATGGATCCGTTTTTTCTCTAACACAATAGAAAACGGATCCGTCCCCCGTTGACTTTCAATGGAGTTCATGATGGATCCGTCTTGGCTATGCTAAAGATAATACAACCAGATCCATTCATAACGGATGCAGATGGTTGTATTATCAGTAACGGAAGCATTTTTGCTTAACCCTGCTGGATCCAGGAAAAATGTTAGTGTGAAAGTAGTCTTTGTTAGGAGGAATGGGCCCAAATTCCGACCAGCTATTCTGAGAAGCTTGTGGAAGGATATCCAAAATGTTTGACCCAAGTCATACAGTTTAAGGGCAATGGTACCAAATATTAATGAAATGTATGTAAACTTTTGTCTTTTCAGAAAGTAATAAAAATGCCTTAAAACATTCTCTGTCTCTCTCATTATTCTGGCATTTGGCAAATAATAATAATAATTATGGTAATCCTAATTGACCAACAACAGGAAAGGTTCATTCTGATTTCATGTCAGATATTGAGAAAAACATGCATATGTGTCTTTTTATATAGTGTATGTAAACTTCTGGTTTCAACTGTATGCTTGTCTTTTGCAGAGAAGTTCCTTTGATACAGACAGTTACGTCTATACTCCACAACCATAATCATTTTAAGTGAATTAATTTTCCTTGCATTTGCTACAGGACTGAAAGCCATCCTATAACACTGGCCACATACATGCATTACAACTTATTAACAGTCCCCCAAACCCTGACAACATAACACTTGGCGTATTGTCCTATTATACAAAGCAACATAAAGGATTCTATTGAGAGTGTGTCAAGAAAACCAGGAATAATAATGCGTTAATGATACGCATCAGATCTGGAGCATTTATTACTCACATAGGAGGCCTAAAATTTGTCTTTATGAGTTCCTATACAAAAAACACACAAAAGAGGCCGAAAAACAACTATAAATCTTCATTTAATCATCTCTTCTCACATAAAAGTAATCATAGTTGTAGTCTGAAACACTATGGACAAATATATTGGCCAAAATAAGAGGTTGTATGTGGGTAGCATGAAGTGCAGTCACTATGTTCCATATTTTAGAGCAGGAGACTCTTTGTGCCACCAGCAGAAGCAGCACTGCATCCTCTGGAGCATTCAGCTCAAATCCATACAGGATAAACATCTGTATGCCTTCATATTACATTTAAGGTACATGGAGATACAGTATGTTTGAAATCTCTTTTTATTGATCAAACAAATAAGGAGCATCACATAGCATAAAGCGTTACATAGCGCGTGTCACATCACAATCAAATGTATACAAACAGCTTCAAAGGCAATGCCTAACAATACAAGCTAGGATGTAACCACCACTTGGCTAAGGCTAAAGGCCCTTAAAGTGATTGATCGTACATTACAATTATACATAACATTAGTTACATAACAATAATAGGAAGGGGTACAGAACAGCCCCAACATTGTGTCAGCCCTAGGTGTATTAGGTATCCTGCTCGAGCCAGTGACGGAAGTGTGACTTCATATTATCTAAAGTGTGGTATAAACATACATTGACTATGCGCAGCCAGAGTGTGTCCCCAAGGTGGGCCATGTGGAGATACAGTATGGCCCAATAGCATTCAATGAATGCAGTACTAAGCTCTGCCATCTCGCCCATACTTCCTCCTTTTTACTCTTTATTTGACCCAATAAAAAAAAAAAGTCTCTCGGCTACTCTTCTTGCTTTCCCTATTGAGACCAGGGGAGTGGCCAATACACCTAGGTACGGCTAACATAAGTAGATGGACCCAGCGACGCCGTAGAAAGCCAGTATACTGTGCTGCACTGTGGTATTTGGTTCTACTGCAGCACAATATACTGACCCAGCAGCACCAAATACCACAGTGCAGCACAATATACTGGCCCAGCAGAACCAAATACCACAGTGCAACACAACATGTTGCCCCATCAGAACCAAATACCATTGTGCAACACTATGTACTGCCCCAGCAGAACCATATACCATAGTGAAGCACAATATACTGCCCCAGCAGAACCAAATATCGTAATGCAACACAATATACTGCCCCAGCAGAACTTCTTGTTCCACTGTGGTATGTGGTTCTCCTAAGGCAGTATAATGTGCTGCGGAGCTCTTGCGACTGCAAAGCTACCCCCAGCCAGCAACATGAACTGGAGGGTGGGGTAACTGTAAGAACAAAAATTTTATTTTATTTTTTTAAATTAGTCTCTCAATTGCTGTCCCCTTGCTGGGCTCCGCCTTAGGCACATGCCCTCCTATGCCTAGTGAGAGATACAGCCCTGACTAAGGACCCTTCTGGAACTCCTAGTCTTCTCTCACCTAATTCATTATCTCTCTGCTAACTTTCCTCTTCACCTGTTACAATCTGGTTTCTGTACTGCAGAAATTGCCCTTACCAAAGTGTCAAATGATCTCCTAATGGCTAAATGCAATGGTGACTATTAGTCTCTACTGGTTCCTCTGGACCTCTCTGCAGCATTTAATATTGTAGATAACCAATTCCTCCTCACCATGCTTCACTCTGCTGCTATTATCTTAAAGGGACACTGACAGGGCCAATAAGCATATTGAGGTATATATATGGCACTACAGGTCTTATAATGGGTATTACAATCATCTAAGTATCCCCCCTGTCCACATTATACATACAGTAAACTTAAGTTTTATAACCTGCTCCAACGGTCTTCAATCTGCCCAAGGGGCGGCGTTTCACCTCTCTTGCGCCCAGCCAGCCTCCCCCAACTGCCGCTTTGAAGCGCTGCCCAGCTCATGAATATTCAGTTTGCTGGGCGGCTTCTGCGGTCCCCGCTCTGAAGCGCTGCGCTTAACAGTGCCCGGCGCATGCGCCGGATCTTGTGAAGTCCGGTACAGTAAGCGCCGCCCAGCTCATCAATATTCACTTCGCTGGGCGGCGCTTACTGTCCCCGACTTCACAAGATCCGGCGCATGCGCAGGGCACTGTTTAGCGCAGCGCTTCAGAGCGGGGACCGCAGAAGCCGCCCAGCAAACTGAATATTCATGAGCTGGGCGGCGCTTCAAAGCGGCAGTTGGGGGAGGCTGGCTGGGCGCAAGAGAGGTGAAAAGCCGCCCCTTGGGCAGATTGAAGACCGTTGGAGCAGGTTATAAAACTTAAAGTTTACTGTTAGTATAATGTGGACAGGGGGGATACTTATATGATTGTAATACCCATTATAAGACCTGTAGTGACATATATATACCTCAATATGCTTATTGGCCCTGTCAGTGTCCCTTTAAGGATGCTAATCTCTCTTGGTTTTCTTTGTAACTTGCTTGTTTAGTGTATTATTTGACAGATCTACTTCTCATCCTCTTCCTCTTGCTTTTGAGATTCCTCAGGGTGCAGTTCTAGTTACTCTGTTTTTTCTCTACATTGCCGTATCTGGCTTTCTCTATGTTGAGGAACCCAATTAGATACCTCATCCTGTCACCACCCCTGCACTAATACAAAATATAAGTGACTGTCCACTGTGTCTAAAATCATGTCCTTTCTCTATCTGAAACTAATCAAGCTGCCAGCTAATCAAGATAAAAAGGAAGGGAAGGGCCGTATGCCTCTTATAAGTGCAAATACCCGCCAGTGGGATCGGGAATGGCAAATAATACCCCTTAGATCTCAGGGGTCCGTCTACCAGCGGAGGCATGCAGCCTTTCCCTTCCTTTTATGTTGTTCTAGACTCCAATAGATATCAACCATTTTTGTAGTCTGGCTTATAAATAATGTTTTAGTCTGTCTCCCCTGATTAGTTATTTAGTCAGAAACGTGTCACATCAGGACTATTAGGGACTACTATTGGGGAATTGGCCAATATAGGGACAGTTATCCGAACGGGGTCGCCCCTTTCGGGGTGAGTGCTCTGTATAGATAGGTAGGGCATTGTAGGGGTCCTCTCCCCCATTTCATGGTGTTAGTAGGGATAGAAGTCTCCCCACACCTGTCTACATTGCTATTGAACAGACAACAGTATCCCTACAGAATCAAGAGCCCCATCAATCAAGAGGTCCCTCTTTTCAACACTGGACCCATTACCAAGGTTTGCTACAGGATCTTGTAAGATCGTTCAGTTTCTTATCTGCTGACTGAGGGAAGAGCGAGCATCGGACGTCATTGGGCTCGGCGCATGCCCAGTGACGAGGATGAAGCTCCTGCCCTCAGTCTCCTGCTGATCGCACAGGCGCAGCCCTCAGTGGGTACTGCGCCTGTGCGAAAGTTCGTTCGGCGTGAGGGAGGGGGAGGAGAGGGAGGAGAGGCTGTGGCAGGCTGGGGGCGGTTAGACAGTGCAAGGAAGGCGGGCTGGGCACTGTAAGAGGGGCGGTACTGGGCTCTCTAAGATGAACAAAACGCCCCTCTGGGCACCTTCAGGACTCATTTACATATCAATAAAAGTCGGTTTTTGAAGAAACTGCTGGACGGATTACAAGATATAAGAGCACAGCCTAATCCAGGTAAGCTGTGCTTCATGGCTGCTTTAAAATCGTTTTTTGGCTTAGGGGAGGTGACAGAATCCCTTTAAATGCTCTTTTACACTAGCTGATGATCAGAAATTATACAATCCTCATTCCCATTCATTGCCCTATGTAAAAATGCTGCTGATGACCCAACAAACAAGCAAACATCAGGTGATTGAATGTTTCTTGCAGCACCAAAAATTGTGTAAACAGGATGTCTTGCCAATAGTATGCAAACTTAAAGGGTGTGAGTGAATGATCGTGTCATGCCTTCAGCAAGTTTATTGTTAATTTATGCATAACTTTCATTCATGGTTAATGTTTTCTGTATAATTCTCTGTAGATTGTGTAACTGCTCCATCTAGTGGCCGTTTTACATACAATTGCAGTTATTTCACGCTACAAGTTTGGTCTACTTCAGCTTCCTTATCTTAGTGACATCATCATCCTTGCACATAGCAGCCATTTTCTTCATTCACAGTCATCACTGCATGAGGATAGCACATGGCTTGGAAGCCTCTTGAGACATCCTCTACATCTAAGCTCACAATAGCAGCGCTAGTATGTCACATAGCCACATTACAGCCTGTTTGCATCTGTTTCATCTTTATTTTGCATATCTTTTTCCTTTCCTTTATAGCAGCTTATAGTTAGCAGCTAGGGACCATGCTTGTTATGCAGATGGGTAGCATGCTCTGGTTTAGATATGCATCTGTGTTTGTATGTGCATTACTATGCACAGAAATGTATTATATGCATTACTATATGTCAGACCCCATTAGTAAGCGCATTGTTTTTTCTGTTCCCCAGTTTTACTACACTGATTTACATCCTTGCAATAAAGATAAAGTTGGACGTTACTCCATTGTCAATTTATTGCCGGGATAAGGTTTAGCTGTCTGTCAAGCTATGTACCTTCACACATAAGGAAGACAGAACAGATCGTAATAGCAATTACTCAACCCACAATCAATTTGCAACTGGTTCATATAAAATAAGCATTGATCGACTTGTATTCAGGGCTAAAATCTCCCCATGTAAAGGGACTCTAAAGGTCAAGCTACACAGTGATTTTGGGTGCGACACATGTTGTGTGCCCAGGTACTGCAGATTAGGAGGGCTGCACTAGGAATGAATAGGGTCAAAGAACAACTCATATGTTTGCCGTGACACATGAATTGCAAAAAAAAACCACACTGCTGGATTTTTTGCGATTCTCGTGTCATGGTCGCGGCAAAAGTGCAAGCCACACTGCAACGCCATTCATTCCTTTGCCAGCCCTGTTACACTGCGATACATGAGCACGCAACATGTATTAGGCCCAAAATTGCCATTTGGTCATACCCTAAATCTGTGTTCCTCAACTCCAGTCCTCAGGACCCACCTGCCGTTCATGATTTAATGATTTCCTTAGTTTTGAGCAGGTGATATAAGGTCAGTGCATCAGGATTTACCCCCAGGTATTCATTCTGTGGGATATTCTAAAATCATGATCGTCAGGTGTGCCCCGAGGACTGGAGTCGAGGAACACTCCCCTAAATGACATTTTGAATACACAAATGAGTGTTTGTCAAGTTCTTTATGCACATAAATAGGATTAGCTGTAAGTTTTTTTTTCTCCCAAACTAAAAAAATCCAATGTAATAATCTGGTCACATGGCTGTGAATCCTTTTTCAGTTCTCTTATATTCTTTTTATAACGTGTAGCCTAAAATTGAATCCCACATTTAAGATGTGACCTTACAAGGGTTTTATAGAGGGTAAATTTACATGGAGAACTTTTTTTATCTCTTTTTATACCCTCTAGAATTGTAGCTTTTTTAGCTGATGCTTGACATTGAGTACTACTGAATTCAGTTAATAGAGGTCAGTCATCTATTCAGCTCTACAAAGAGCTCCTCTCCCTCTCTAGCATGTCAGTGTATACATGGATAGTCCACTGACTGGAATGGACACCGGGTAATGCTCCATTATTTGTTGGGGACGTTACAGGGGAATTGACGAGTCTGATCAGTTATTCTCTAACCTGAAATCTTCTTGTCTCGTCTTGGCAGCCACCATTTCCACACACGTTCTGTTAATCATTATCTGTCCTCGTATATGGCATATTGTATTGCTTAACTCCAGAGGAAGGGACGTCTCTGCTTGCTCTCTGACACTGGTGTAGTTTGCTATGGGAGTGACTAGAGATAAATAGAAATCATTCCAGGTCAGACTGCTCATGCTCACTACGGGAAGAACTCAACTCTAACCAGAGGTGAGTTAGGCCTGTGGGGCAGATCTCTACAGTAGGGTGTTGGAGTGACTTAAGGCAGTGTATAAAGTTTTAAGAATTGTCTGTTGGGATATTGAATCTTTGTTATTTCGGCAAAGTAATTTCAATAAAGGAGGGCTATAAGAGGCTTCTTGGTATCACGCAACCTCATGGTTATCTATGGGAAGCAAGATAGGACACCTTAAATCCAACATATTCTAAAGGTAAATAATTAGGGAGAAATCAGGCTGTCCTCATAGACCAGGGCTGCACAGCTTGTTTTTAGTCTGAGGGCTACATTGCTAGATTTTATGGGGGAAATTAATCATTCTCTGTGCGCCTGAAAGGTGGCATGAAAGGGAACCTGTCACCTGGATTTTGTGTATAGAGCTGAGGACATGGGTCGCTAGATAGCCGCTAGCACATCCGCAATACCCATTCCCCATAGCTCTGTGTGCTTTTATTGTGTAAAAAAAACGATTTAATACATATGCAAATTAACCTGAGACAGGACTCATCTCAGGGTAATTTGCATATGTATCAAATGGTTTTTTTTACACAATAAAAGCACACAGAGCTATGGGGACTGGGTATTGCGAATTTGCTAGCGTCCATCTAGCGACCCATGTCCTCAGCTCTATACACAAAATCCAGGTGACAGGTTCACTTTAAAAAGTTGCAGGTCGTAGATTTCTGGTTAGGCACATGGACTGCCGGAGGATAGGCCTAATTTATGATGAGGCATGCGCTTGGTCATAAATTAGGCGCATTCTCTGGCAGCGCAGGGGATATCGAGACTGGCGCAGAAAGCAACCGTCTTGATAAGTCTGAGACTTTTCTGATGTATCAGCACTCTCTGTATTAGGCCTCTTTCAGACGGGCGTTGCGGGAAAAGGTGCGGGTGCGTTGCGGGAACATGCACGATTTTTCCGCGCAAGTGCAAAACATTGTAATGCGTTTTGCACGCGCGTGAGAAAAATTGGCATGTTTGGTACCCAAACCCGAACTTCTTCACAGAAGTTCGGGCTTGGGATCGGTGTTCTGTAGAATTTATTATTTTCCCTTATAACATGGTTATAAGGGAAAATAATAGCATTCTGAGTACAGAATGCATAGTACAATAGCGCTGAAGGGGTTAAAAAATGATCTTTTACCATGGTGATGGATCATGTGATGACCGGAGTGACGCCATCACAGGTCCTTTTACTGCACACAGCACAGAAGATAGACAGAAGAGATGCTGGCTGCGCGAGCAAGTGGATTAAGGTGAGTTAAATTATTTTTTATTTTTTTAACCCTTCCAGCGCTATTGTACTATGCATTCTGCATTCAGAATGCTATTAGTTTCCCTTATAACCATGTTATAAGGGAAAATAATAATGATCGGGTCTCCATCCCGATCGTCTCCTAACAACCGTGCGTGAAAATTGTACCGCATCCGCACTTGCTTGCGGATGCTTGCGATTTTCACGCAGCCCCATTCACTTCTATGGGGCCTATGTTGCGTGGAAAACGCACAATATAGAGCATGCTGCGATTTTCACACAACGCACAAGTAATGCGTGAAAATCACCGCTCACGTGCACAGCCCCATAGAAATGAATGGGTCCGGATTCAGTGCGGATGCAATGCGTTTACTTCACTCATTGCACCCGCACAGAAATCTCGCCCAATTGGATGCACCAATATTTTGACAGCCTTGTCTTTCTCCAAACATCTCTGTGTCCTAATTATCAAAGGTCACTGCAGTTGCGCACTGCTTTTAAAAATGTTATACTCTAGTCTAAATAAGTGGGATTAGTTGATGAAAAACTTAAAAACACACCGGTCCCTGAGTTTGACGTACTCTGTACTCCATTTTCCTCACAACTTCGGGGCAAATTTACCATTAGGTTGCAGCATGTGGCAGAACAAGGCATGTAACACCCCAGAGCTGCCAAGCCATTCAGAACTTTGTCCAATAACTTTACTAATGTCTGCTTGTGTTCTGCAGAGAATTTTTTTTAAATAAATATATATATGTAGATAAGGCTGCCGTGCAGCCTGTATTTGTGGGAGGGGCATAGGCCCCGCCCCTTGGCTATATATTCCACGGAGTGCAAGGGACGGGACGTGCAGCCAGGTACCTGGTACTTCCGGTTTACGTCCAGCTCCCTTAAGCCTCGATCCGGGTAAGTATTAGATCGGCTTTTCGCCTCGTCTCGGTCGGCCCAGGTAAGCAAGGCATCCGATGCCAGTCATCGGCAGCGGTGTTGAGCGCACGGCTGGTCGGATCCTTACCACGGTGCAGGGGGCGGCGCACGGCTGTTCAAATCCTCACTTCACCACAGGGGCGGCGCAGACACGTGGGGGGTTGTGCCGGAGCTCTGCTCACTCCCTCGTTGCAGGCCGGGCGGCGCCCCGGTGACACATGATTCTGCCTGGAACGTCCAGGTTGTCACTTTGTCTATTGTGGTACGTCTGCTTGAAGCGTTCAGGCAATGTTGCGTCCGTCACTCCTGTGGCATGAGGGCCTGCCTGGAACTCCAGGTTGTCGCTTTGTTTATTGTGGTACGTCTGCTTGAAGCGTTCAGGCAATGTTGCGTCCGCCACTCCGGTGGCATGTGGTCCTGCCTGGAACTCCAGGTTGTCGCTTTGTTTATTGTGGTAGGTCTGCTTGAAGCGTTCAGGCAATGTTACGTCCGCCACTCCAGTGGCACATTGTCCTGCCTGGATCTCCAGGGTGTCTTTTTGTCTCATGTGGTACGTCCACTTGAAGCGTTCAGGCGTTATTGTGTTGGTCACTCCGGTGACAGGTGGTCCTGCCTGGAACATCCAGGTTGCCATACTCGTCTCCTGTTGCACGTCTGCTTGAAGCGTTCAGGCAAAGTATGTCTGCCACGCCGGTGGCACGTGGTCCTGCCTGGAACGTCCAGGTTGTCATATTCATCTCCTGTTGCACATCTGCTTGAAACGTTCGGGCAAATGTTACGTCCGCCACCCCGGTGGCACGTGGTCCTGCCTGGTACGTCCAGGTTGTCTTACTCGTCTCTTGTTGCACGTCTGTCTGAAGCGTTCAGGCAATGTCGCGTCAGCCGCCTCGGCGACATGGTGTCCTGTCTAAGTACGTCCAAGGGGTCTTTTCACCAATCTTGGCACACATCCGCCCATAGCAGCATGCATGACCTAGCAGCACGCCCGGGGGGCATGTCATCCTGGTTTGTTGGCTCTTCAGTCCTCATCATTGTTTGCCTAAAGCATTTAGGCCATGTTTTCTTTTTCCCTTAGGGGCAGGCTTTACGGCCTGACGCAACCAGGTTGGTAATATTCCCAGTGCATTTAGATTTTCATACATTGTTCTTTGTTTGTACGGCAGCACGTTGGGGGTCTCAGTGCCTTCGGCTTTCCATAAACAAGGCCTCCACCTCGGTCAGTGGTACGGGCCTCCAGTACGGTATCTGTACCATTTTCATCAAAATTCCATAACCAGGTGAGTATCAATTCTGGTCCGTCAGGCCGGCCATAGTCTAGGGGCGGTCTTACTGGTAGGGGCCAGGGGGGGGGGGGGCACCGGGATGTCCAAGGCACGCCTGGTCTCCGCACGAGTAACAAAGGTTTTGGTATCCAGGGCGTAGAGTTATTGTAGCACGGTCAACATGTCCCAGGCCTCAGACATCGATGACGCCTCGTCCATCTCCGGGTCCGTGGTTTCCGGTCTGGCTGGTCATGGATCCCTGAGGAACTGGACAATTCTGAAGCTGGTGGCGGAATTGAATAGAAGGGGCATCAGCCACCCGGCTTCGGCCAGGAAAGCCGAACTTTATAGGCTACTGGTATCTAGCCCGGTTCCATCCAGCGAGCAACTGGCAGTACCTACTATCCATTCATCACTGGCTCAGTTGAATGCCACAATGGGGAGTCTGGCTGCCTCGGTAGCGGACATCCAGCACAGGTTCATGGAGCTGGAGTCCAGGGCCTCCACCACTTCGCAGTCAGTGGCGCCCGTGGCTGCGGTGTCATGGCCTTTGGCGGGTTCCCCAGGTATGTCCTCTACTCCGCCGGCCATTGTCCCAGCTCATTTTGTGGCGGAGAATATTAGAAGGGATATACTGGCAGGCAAAGAAGTCAACCTGGCATCTATCCTCATAGCATTGCACGATGCAAGCGAGCACAGAACAATTGATTGCGGGGAGGTGTCAGTGGTGATGAGGTCAAAGGATGCCCGGTTGAATCGCAAGCTGTCCATACCGGAATTTGTTCAGAGACGTCATCTGCTCGGCGCAGCCAAATAGGAGGGAGGAGCTGGACGCCTATTTGTACCAGGTCACTGATTTGGGTCACAAGTATGGGGGCTCGGCGTTCTATGACTATCACCGGTCCTTCGCGGCTAAAGCCGCAGCCTCCCTAGCACAGTTCCAGTTTATGACTAATTGGGCTGTGCTGGATATGGAGCTATTCTGCAGGCATTTTGCTGGTCTCTGAGCCCCCACTTGTGGCGCATGCCAGTCCATTTTTCATGCCACAGAATGGTGCCCCAACGAGGCGTCTGCTCATCCGGACAGAGCCCTTCCAGGAACGTTGGGTATCCCCAGGGGCCCGGCCCTCATGGACAAGTTTGGCAGGCCTATTGTGTATCTGGGCAAGAGCCAGATATGCAATCATTTCAACTTCGGTCACTGCATGTTCAGTGGGTGCAGGGCCCTTCACGTGTGCACGGTCTGCTTTCGGGCACATCCCAGGTCCACCTGTCCTACAAAATCTGCCAAGCAGGCATGACTGACCGACGTCAACGTTGATCTCCTGGAGGCGCTCCTGGAAGGTCATGACGACCGGCAGTTCGTGCAACATTTGATCACTGGCCTGTCACTAGGGTTCCACACGGGATTGGTGGCCCTGCCGCATTCAAATTGGGAGTGTGAGAACCTCCTCTCTACCAGACAGGATCCTGAGGCGGTGCAAGCGGCATTATCCTTGGAATTGGATAAAGGGTTCATCATCGGCCCTTTTGACTCGATCCCCTTTGAGGTTTGGAGGGTCAACCCTATTGGAGTGGTGGCTAAGAAAGGCTCAAATAAAAAAAGCTGATCTACGATCTCTCGGCTCCTCATTCCTCGCACATCCCTAGTATTAACTCTCTTATACCATCAGAAGAGTTCAGCATGACGTACTCCTCTATCGATGAGGCCATTCAATTCATTCTCAAGGCAGGCAGGGGGGCCTGATTGTCTAAAACTGATATTGCTGATGCCTTTAAATTGCTCCCGATCCTCCCGCAACTGTGGCAATATTATGGCATCAAGTGGGCAGGCAGATACTACTTTGCCAATCGTCTAACGTTTGGCTCAAAAAGCAGCCCATGGCTGTTTGACCGTCTGGCCCAGGCCCTGCACGGAATTCTGGTCGAACATGGGCAGGCTCCTATGTGTATCCACTACCTAGATGATTTCCTGCTGGTGGAGCACCCCTCCCGACAGCCCTCCGGTTTATCCTCCCTGCTGGAGTTGTTTTCGGCTCTTCAGGTTCCTGTCGCCGCACGGAAGACGGTCGGTCCTTCCTCAACGATCACCTTCCTGGGGGTCATTCTGGATTCTGTTAAGTTGGAAGCAAGGCTCCCCGAGGAGAAGTTACAGCAGATCCGGTTAGCCATCCAGGAGGCTGCCAAATCCTGCTTCCTGACCAAGACAAGCCTCCAATCGTCGCTGGGCCAGCTGAACTTCGCCATGAGGGTCATGCCCCAGGGGCGCACCTTTGTGTCCCGGCTCTTGCTGCTCCTGCCATCGGCCCCATTCATTTGGACCAACAGGCCATGGCAGACCTGTCTATGTGGAGCACGTTCATGTCTATATGGAATGGCGTGAGGTTGTTCATTCCCCCCCGGGACCCGTCCTCTCCCACGGTCTATTCTGATGCGGCTGCATCCAAGGGCTTTGCAGCCATATTTGGCAACCACTGGCTTGCCAGTGCCTGGCCGTCCCAGATTATGTTGAACGGACAGGCCCTTCGGTCATCCCCCCTGTTGGAGTTGTATCCGTTGGTGGCAGCGGCCCATGTATGGGGCCACAATTGGTCAGACTCAAGGGTATTATTCATTACCGATAGTCAGGACTTGGTCGAAATCATCCGCAATGGCAGAGCCAAATCCCCTAAGATCATGGCTCTCATGCGTAGGCTGGTTTGGTTGTCCATGGTACATAATTTTTGCATTGAGTGCTCCCACATTCAGCGTTCCAAGAATACTGCTGCTGATGCACTGTCCCGGTTTAACGTCAATGTCTTCTTTCAGAACATGCCACTCGCAGACGCAACGGGGGCAGGCGTTCCAGCATACAGCGACCTGGTGTGGGACTAACATCATTGATCAGCAAAGCAAAGGACCTGTTGCACCAGAGCCTGTCTGAAAATACAGTCAGGAACTATCGTACAGGCTGGAATCTGTATAGAAAATTTGCCGAGAGTCATCCACAGTGCAACGTGGATGACGTGTCATTCATTATGGCCTTCATCGCGCATTGCCATGCCAACCTCGGACTCGCTCACAATACCATCCGCCTGTATTTGGCGGGGGTGCAACATCAGTTCACGTTGGACAATCCGGCCCGGATCTCCTTCTTTACATCACAGGCCATCAAGGCCACGCTCCGGGGCATTGAGGAAGCCGGTGCAAGTAGGCCGGTGGTCCGGCAACCCATGTCCGGCTCCTTCTTTAGGCAATTGTCCTTGGCTCTGGATGGTGATCCTTTTGGGCCCTTGGTTAGCACCATCATTAAAGCCGCCCTTTACCTAGGGTTTTACGGGTTCCTTCGTCCAGGGGAATTCACCGCCTCCGTCCGGAACGGTCGTCATCTCCAGAAGCAGCACTTGACCTGGCATCACGACCTGTTTGTACTGAGCATTCCGTCTACCAAGACCGCTCAGACAGGGCCTCCAACCCTGGTTTCTTTCTACCCCTCGCACAACGACTGGTGCCCGGTCCAGGTGCTGCGACAGTTGTCTGTGGCCCTGCAGGCGGCAGCAGCAGATAGTCCCCTACTCCCCTTCAAAGGAGGGCCGTTGTCCACGCCCCAGTTTATGTCACATGTGCGCTCATTAGTGGCGGGGTTAGGTCAAGACCCGAAGGGCATCTCGGGATACTCCTTTCGTATTGGGGCGGCCTCTGCGGCATCTAGGCACCAGATACCTCCTCATGTCATCAGGTGCATGGGGCGCTGGAGGTCGTCATGTTTTGCTAGATACGTTCCAAATCCTCAATCAGAGATCCGTAATGCTTTCTGTTCTCTGGCCCTGTAACTGTACAATAAAGTATCTGCCCGTATGATTGTGTCTCCTTTTTGGCCCCTTTTAGGCCTGTCCTCGTTACAGGCTTCCGGCATTAACCAGCCAGAGGTCGGCGCTAGCTCCTTCGTCCAGGGACCGTCGCCCTGACCACAAGTAGATAAGGCTGCCGTGCAGCCTGTATTTGTGGGAGGGGCATAGGCCCCGCCCCTTGGCTATATATTCCACGGAGTGCAAGGGACGGGACGTGCAGCCAGGTACCCCTCCCTCCCTCCCCTTTTTCTTAGCTCTTCCTTAAGGATAGGCCCCCTTTTAGGCCTATCCTCGTTACAGGCTTCCGGCATTAACCAGCCAGAGGTCGGCGCTAGCTCCTTCGTCCAGGGACCGTCGCCCTGACCACAAATATATATATATATATAAAAGGACGTATAAATGTGTGTATGTGTGTATGTTCCGCGATTACTCAAAAACGCAACCATCGATTTCAACTAAACTTAGTATACACATCCCTTGCTACCTTGAAAGAAATCTTCTGGGGGTCACAGCTCTCAAGGACGTACCGTTCCTGAGATATTCCCCAAAAATTACCTGCATTAGCCAATACAAGCCTGCAAGTCTTTCTCTTCATATCCCAACTGTCATATACACGGTTACATGTCCCTTATCAGCCAATAGAAGCTCGCAGACCCTTAGTCTCCACATACACACAGTTTTACTCCAGGTTTCCATAACAACCCAGCCATTTTTCTTCACTGCTGTAGATCAACTTCAGGCTAGGGCTACACGACGACATGTGTCGCGCGACACATAGGGCACAACTACACTAATACATGTGTCGCGTGACATTGATGTCGTACCAATGCCGCGCAACAATTATTATAATGATAGTCTATGGTGTTGCACTGCGACATGTGACATGCTGCGACTGCGATGCGACAGCCGCAGAAAAATCCATCTTGGATGGATTATTTGCAACTGTTGTGTCGCAGTCGCAGCATGTCACATGTCGCAGTGCAACACCATAGACTATCATTATAATAATTGTTGAGACAAAATGTTGCGCGACACATGTCGTGTAGCCCTAGAATTAAAGGGGAAGGGCGCTGTGGAGGTCACTGTTAAAGGGGCGGGCACTGTGGAGGTCACTGTTAAGGGGGCAGGCCACTGTGGAGGTCACTGTTAAAGGGCCGGACACTGTGAAGGTCACTGTTAAGGGGGCAGGGGCCACTATTAAAAGGGCAACTGCTGTGGAGGTCACTGTTAAGGCAGCAGGATACTGTGAGGTCATTGTTAAGGCAGCGGGGTACTGTGGAGGTCACTATTAAGGAAGTTTGGCACTGTGAAAGTCACTGTTAAAGTGGCGGTAACTGTGAAGGTCACTGTTAAAGGCGCGGCCACTATGAAGGTCACTGTTAAAGGGGTGGTCAATTCTAAAGGGGTGGTCACTGTAAAAGTCACTTTTAAAGGGGCGGGCACTGTGCAGGTCTCTGTTAAATTGTTGGGCACTGTGAAGGTCACTGTTAAAGGAACGGGCACTGTAAAGGTCACTGTTGAAGGGGCGGTCACTGTGAAGGTCACTGTTAAAGGGGCGGTCACTGTGAAAGTCACTGTTAAAGGAGCGGTCACTGTGAAGGTCACTGTTAAAGGGGCGGTCACTGTGAAAGTCACTGTTAAAGGAGCGGTCATTGTGAAGGTCACTGTTAAAGGAGTGGTCAATGCTAAAGGGTCAGTCACTGTGAAAGGGGTGATCACTGTGAAAGTCACTGTTAAAGGGGCGGTCACTGTCAAGGTCACTGTTAAAGGAACGGCCACTATGAAGGTCACTGTTAAAGGGGTGGTCAATGCTTAAGGGGCCGTCACTGTAAAAAGGGCGGTCACTGTGGAAGTCACTGTAAAAAGGGCGGTCACTGTGAAAGTCACTGTTAAAAGGGCGGTCACTGTGGAAGTCACTGTTAAAGGGGCGGGCACTGTGAAGGTCACTGTTAAAGGGGCGGCCACTGTTAAAGTCACTGTTAAAGGGGCGGTCACTGTGAAAGTCACTGTTAAAGGGGAGGTCACTGTGAAAGTCACTGTTAAAGGGGTGGTCACTGTGAAAGTCACTGTTAAAGGGGCGGTCACTGTGAAGGTCACTGTTAAAGGAACGGCCACTATGAAGGTCACTGTTAAAGGGGTGGTCAATGCTTAAGGGGCCGTCACTGTAAAAAGGGCGGTCACTGTGAAAGTCACTGTTAAAAGGGCGGTCACTGTGGAAGTCACTGTTAAAGGGGCGGGCACTGTGAAGGTCACTGTTAAAGGGGCGGCCACTGTTAAAGTCACTGTTAAAGGGGCGGTCACTGTTAAAGTCACTGTTAAAGGGGAGGTCACTGTGAAAGTCACTGTTAAAGGGGTGGTCACTGTGAAAGTCACTGTTAAAGGGGCGGTCACTCTGAAGGTCACTGTTAAAGGAGCGGCCACTATGAAGGTTACTGTTAAAGGGGCGGTCACTGTGAAAGTCACTGTTAAAAGGGCGGTCACTGTTAAAGTCACTGTTAAAGGAGCGGCCACTATGAAGGTTACTGTTAAAGGGGCGGTCACTGTTAAAGTCACTGTTAAAGGGGAGGTCACTGTGAAAGTCACTGCTAAAGGGGCGGCCAATATGAAGGTCACTGTTAAAGGGGCGGTCAATGCTAAAGGGGCGGTCACTGTTAAAGTGGCCATCACCGTTAAAGGGGCGGTGACTGTGAAAGGGGTGGTCACTGTTAAAGTCACTGTTAAAGGGGCGGTCACTGTGAACGTCACTGTTAAAGGGGCGGCCACTATGAAGGTCACTGGTAAAGGGGTGGTCAATGCTAAAGGGGCGGTCACTGTTAAGGGGCGGTCACTGTTAAAGGGGCGGTCACTGTTAAAGGGGCGGTGACTGTGAAAGGGGTGGTCACTGTTAAAGTCACTGTTAAAGGGGCGGTCACTGTGAACGTCACTGTTAAAGGGGAGGTCACTGTGAAAGTCACTGCTAAAGGGGCGGCCAATATGAAGGTCACTGTTAAAGGGGCGGTCAATGCTAAAGGGGCGGTCACTGTTAAAGTGGCCATCACCGTTAAAGGGGCGGTGACTGTGAAAGGGGTGGTCACTGTTAAAGTCACTGTTAAAGGGACGGTCACTGTGAAAGTCACTTTTAAAGGGGCGGTCACCGTGGAGGTCTCTGTTAAATGGGCGGGCACTGTGGAAGTAACTGTTAAAGGGGCGGTCACTGTAAAAGTCACTGTTAAAGGGGCGGTTACTGTGAATGTCACTGTTAAAGGGGCGGTCACTGTGAAAGTCACTTTTAATGGGGCAGTCACTGTGGATGTCTCTGTTAAATGGGCGGGCACTGTGAAAGTCACTGTTAAAGGGGCGGGTACTGTGAAGGTCACTGTAAAATGGACGGTCACTGTGAAAGTCACTGTTCAAGGGGCGGGCACTGTGAAAGTCACTGTTACAGGGGTGGGCACTGTGAAAGTCACTGTTAAAGGGGCAGTCACTGTGAAGGTCACTGTTAAAGGGGTGGTCAATGTTAAAGGGGCAGTCACTGTTAAAGGGGCGGTCACTGTGAAAGTCACTTTTAATGGGGCGGTCACTGTGGATGTCTCTGTAAAATGGACGGTCACTGTGAAAGTCACTGTTCAAGGGGCGGGCACTGTGAAAGTCACTGTTCCAGGGGTGGGCACTGTGAAAGTCACTGTTAAAGGGGCGGTCACTGTGAAGGTCACTGTTAAAGGGGTGGTGAATGCTAAAGGGTCAGTCACTGTTAAAGGGGCGGTCACTGTGAAAGTCACTGTTAAAGGGAAGGTCACTGTGAAGGTCACTGTTAAAGGGAAGGTCACTGTGAAAGTAACTGTTAAAGGGGCGGTCACTGAAAGTCACTGTGATGGGGCGGTCTCTGTTAAAGGGGCAGTCTCTGTGAAAGTCACTGTTAAAGGGGCGGTCACTGTGAAAGTCACTGTTAAAGGGGCGGTCACTGTAAAGGGACGGCCACTGTAAAAGTCACTTTTAAAGGGGCAGTCACTGTGAAAGTCACTGTTAAAGGGAAGTTAACTGTGAAAGTCACTGTTAAAGGGGCGGTCACTGTGAAAGTCACTGTTAAATGGACAGTCACTGTTAAAGGTACGGTCACTGTGAAGATCACTGTTAAAAGGAGTGGTAAATGCTAAAGAGGCAGTCACTGTTAAAGGGGTGGTCACTTTGAAAGTCACTGTTAAAAGGGGCGGTCACTGTGAAAGTCACTGTTAAAGGGGCGGTCACTGAGAGTCACAGTTAAAGGTGTGGCCCTTTAAAACAAACATGATTCTCAATGCAAATACATAAGTTATCATAAATATCATGATATTGTGCCATGTGTAATCAATTAGATAAAGAGACAAGTGCTTACTTGATGATGTATCAAACAAAATAGAGGGAGGAGAAAACAGGAGTATGGCGGCGTCCAGTTACCCATCGCCTGCTTCGGCGTGCCCCATGCGACAATGCGCATGTCAGGATGACGTATGCAGCTTCCATCACATCATTGTAACAGGCGTATCTATGCGCCTGCACCCTTTCTTCTAGATGTCAAAGTGGCCATATTGGATAAGGGTATATTGCATAAATCGTCTAGCGCATGCGTATCGCACATCCTAATGACTGAAACCAAATCAAACAAGCCAGTGAGTCCCAATGCAGAGCTCTATTAACGAGCTACCTGCAACTAATGTTGGGGGGGGTGGTGGCTGTATGGGACCAGGTGAGCGCATCCGCATCCTGAACAGACATGGAGCCCTCCTCTGTGGGCACGGACCAAACACAAGCACGCACGTCAATGCAGGGTCATGTCGAGTCAGCGTCCAAATCCCACATATCACCATCACTACAGAGGATTCCATCACTACAGAGGAAAATGTATAAACCATTTGCATATTGTCATGGTAACGGGACGCGATCTCCAGATCTTGAATCAGCCTCTGTCTTCTCCTCACTGATCTCCGTGACACATCATCTGTAACATAGACATACAAAATTAAACTCAAATAATATTTTGATAAAAAAATCATACACAATATGTATGTATACTTTCTCTATCACAACCGACCACAAGAATACGCAAAACAGGCGGTCTAGACCGACGGAGAACAGGGGCAAGCGAACCCCTTATGAGCACACTCCAATCTTATAGTCAATATTCAGACCATACAGCTGCAAAGCATTTAATGAATGGATCCACTGCAATTCTCTTTTCTTTAATAAATTAGACCTGTTACCACCTCTCCTGGGCATTGGTACATTATCAATAATGCACTATTTTAAATCCCTTTCTGCATGTTTGAACTCAGTAAAGTGCTTTGAAAATGGTAGATCAAGCCGTTTCTTTCTAATGGTGTATCGATGATTACTGAAGTCAGTGGTGGTCTCACCGACATATATTAAATTGCATGGACATGTGAGCACATAAACCACATAACTGGAGTCGCAGGTCAGATGATGTCGAATCTGATATGCGGTGCCAGTAGTTGGATGTACAAAGGTTTTGCCTTTCATGATATACAGTACCTGCAATTAACGCAGGCTAAACAGGGATAACACACCAAGCCTGTTGTTGTCAGTGTTGTCTGTCTATTGACTTTCATTGTTCCAACATCAGCTTTGACCAACTGGTCTTGTAAACTTTTAGACCTTCGGTAGGACATTAGAGGAGAGGAGTGGAATTCTGTGACAGTTTTGTGGCACCCACCCAATATGTTCCAGTGGCGCCTAATAAAGTTCCCAATATCTATGCTCTGCTCAGTGTAAGTGGAAATGAAGGGAATCCTGGCTAGTTTAACATGTGTCTTCTTCTCGGACAAAGTAGCAGTCCTGTCCAATTTAGAGACAATATCCTTATTATGTTGTAAAAGACTTGATGGATAACCCCAATTACGGAATTTATCCACCATCTTGTTTAGGGTGCTGTCTAATGTATCAGGATCAGAGACAATGCGTCATGCCCCCAGAAACTGTGAGTATGGTAATGACCTAACCATTAATCTGGGATGATTGCTGCTGTATGCTAGAATCGCATTCCTATCTGTAGGTTTAGTATACAGATTTGTATGCAACACACCATCCACCAAGGTGACACTGGTGTCAAGGAATTGCATCTCACTGTGAGAGGGAACCAACATGAACTGAAGTGCACTGTCAACTCCATTCAGGAACATGTGAAATTCATGTAGTTCCAATGCAGTCCCAGTCCAAATAAGGAAGACGTCGTCTATGTAGTGCCACCACGCCATGACATGGTGGAAATGGTGGCACCCATAGACGAAATCCTCCCCAAATTGGCGCATGAAAATGTTGGCGTAGGTTGGGGCCACATTGGATCCCATGGCCACGCCCTGTTTCTGCATGTAATAGGTGTCTTGAAATAAAAAATAATTAAACTTCAAGACAATCTCCAAGAGTGATAATACAAATTGACAAGCTTCTGATGAAAGAGAGGACTTCTCTAACATACATGAGACGGCATAGAGCTCTTTTTGATGGTCAATAGAGGTATAGGGAGAGGTGACATCAAAGGACACTAATGTAACCCTCTCAATATGCTTCAAGTCCACACATTGTAATAATAAAAAAAATATAATCTGAAGTGTCCTGTATATAAGAGCTCCCACCACATGCAAAGCTATGTAGTCCTTTATCAAGGAATATGGCGATATGGCTAAAGATAGAATCATAGCCAGATACAATGGGTCGCCCAGGTGAGTCGATGAGTGATTTGTGGATCTTCAGTAGCACATAGATCACATAGTGATTTGATGTGGTACCGTAAGATAATCCCCAAGACCATCATCAATGATTCCAGCATTCCTCCTGGATCACCGCAGCAATCCTAAATTTAGGATCAGCATCAATGTGACTATAGACGGTGGTGTCGCTTAATTGTCTAAGAATTTCTGCAATGTATTTGTGGGTATCCAACACAACCACCGCCCGACCTTTGTCAGCAGCTTTCACTGTAAGCTCGGGGTCATGTTTTAATTCATTTAAAGCAATAATTTCATCTGTAGTCACATTAGGATGTCTAAAGGGTTTCCCAGAGTGTGTGGACCTGAGTGCCTCCATGTCAAATTTAACAGCAGCTATGTATGCCTCAATTGCCGGTTCATTAACCACAGGATTGAAATTGCTCTTGGAGAAGAGATTCATACCCAGAGAAAAGGCACTAGTCTGTGTATGCTCAATCTGCTCCCTATTGTGGAAACGCTGTGACTTTTACAGTGACTGCCCCTTTACTAATGACTTTAACAGTGACCGCCCCTTTAAAAGTGACTTTCACAGTGACCACCCCTTTAACAGTGACTTTCACAGTGACCGCACATTTAACAGTGACCGGCCCTTTAACAGTGACTTTCACAGTGACTGCCCTTTTAACAGTGACTTTCACAGTGACCGCCCCTTTAACAGTAACCGCCCCTTTAACAGTAACCGCCCCTTTATCAGTGACTTTCACAGTGGCCGCCTCTTTAACAGGGACCTTCATAGCGCCCACCTCTTTAATAACAGTGACCTCCACTGTGCCCGCCCCTTTAAGCAGTAAAGAAAAATGTCTGGGTTGTTATGGAAACCTGGAGTAAAACTGTGTTTATGGCAGTCGGGATTTGAAGAAAAAGACTTGCAGGCTTGTATTGGCTAATGTGGGTAATTTTTTGGGAATATCTCAGGAACGGTACGTCCTAGAGAGCTGAGACCCTGTCTAAAACCTCCCCGGACACCTGATGTACCTGTGTGTCAAATTTAATGAAGATCAGTCCAGTCGTTTGGTGGCGCAAAAAAAGAATGTCCAGACAGACGTCTAGACAGACAGAAATTCATTTTTATATATTTTATATATATATATATATATATATATATATATATATATATCTTCTATTTGTAACTGTAGCATAGGGAGAATTTTTTGCAAATAATAGTATGAATGTGCATAATTATGCATCAGGTGGTAAAGAAAGGAAACTGATTCGCCAGCACAAGTTGAAATAAAATCCAGGTATTATGTGTACATACAGTTGAAACTCGAAAAATTTGAATATCGTGCAAAAGTTCATTTATTTCAGTAATGCAACTTAAGAGGTGAAGCTAATATATGAGATAGACTCATTACATGCAAAGCGAGATATTTCAAGCCTTTTCTTTGTTATAATTTGGATGATTATGGCTTACAGCTCAGTCTACTTTTACGCTGGCGTTTTGGTTTCCGTATGTGAGATCCGTTCAGGGCTCTCACAAGCGGTCCAAAAGGAATCAGTTTTGCCCTTAATGCATTCTGAATGGATAAGGATCCGCTCAGAATGCATCAGTTTGGCTCCGTACCGCCTCCATTCCGCTTTGGAGACGGACACCAAAACGCTGCTTGCAGCTTTTTGGTGTCCGTCTGATAAAACTGAGCCAAACTGATCCGTCCTGACACACAATGTAAGTCAACGGGGACCGATCCGTTTTCACTGACACAATCTGGCACAATAGAAAACGGATCCGTCCCCCATTGACTTTCAATGGTGTTCAAGACGGATCCGTCTTGGCTAATGTTAAAGATAATACAAACGGATCCATTCTGAACGGATGCATGCGGTTGTATTATCTGAACGGATCCGTCTGTGCAGATCCATGACGGATCCGCACCAAACGCAAGTGTGAAAGTAGCCTTATGAAACCCCAAAGTCACAATTTTGAGGTACCCTTTGCTCAGAGGGTAAGAATTAATTAGTTGACTACAGTGTGACACTTTGAGCCTAGAATATTAAACCTTTTCACAATATTCTAATTTTAAGCTGCATTAATGCAACTCCTTTTAATTTGCATTACTGAAATAAATGGGGCCAGATTTATCATGACTCTGACAGCTCACTCCATTTTAAAGTCCGTTTTAGCCAAGTCAGATTTATGATCGGCCCTTTAAGACTGTAATAAATGTGGTTTGACGGTAGCAGTTTATCCGTCAGTAAGCAGCTTTACAAAAGTCGCACGTTTTTATGAAAGTCGCATGTTCTATTAAAAAGTCTCATAAGATAAGCATGGTCCTCACTGGAGTGAAATTGCGACTTTTTTTCGACTTTTTTGTGACTTTTTAAATAGTCCCAATAGTAAATCTGTCTAGAGATTCATTTACATAAGAAAACACGCCCACTTTCAGAAAACTGGCGAGCATAGTGCAGAGCAGAAAAAAGTCGCGAATTTGTGCGCAGTTTTAGCGTTTGGGACTTTTTTGGGACTTTTTCACTCCATTATTCTGACCTGAGCTAATGATAAATCTGGCCCATGGACTTTTGCACGATATTCTAATTTTTCGAGTTTCACCTGTACATAGTGGCTGATAACAGAGAACAGCAGTGATGTGACTAGGATAACAATATAGCCTGACTTTGAGTGTCGGTATACTAATGACGAAAGAGGAGTGTTAGGCCTGGAGCAACACTGCTGGGAGTTGCAAGGGGAGGATGCTGGGAAGAGCGGCCTACGTCACTAGTAACACTACCACAACCAGGAAGTGTAGAAGCTGGAAGACATTAGACTGTTCCAAACATCGATCAAGGTACTCATTTAGCTTTAGTCTATCATATAATAAGCAACTGCAGTGTGTGTTTTTTAATTTTCATAGACTCAGAAAACCCCTTTAAGAGGACTTTAGTGGCTGGTGCTATTATTATGGATGATCCTAGATCTGAAGTCACTTAGCTCAAAACTTAGTTTTAAATTAATGCTGTACGAAGATCCGTCTCTGTACAGTATTAAAATGTATGGGCGCGGTGAAATGCGTTATAACCGTAGTCTCGCAAAACTTCGGTGAATAACTTCGGGATTTGATTATTAAACTTGAAAACCATTTTAAAACAGGTATCCAAAGTCGGATTTGGTTCCGACTATTACCTCGGTACCAAAGCGGACTTCGGAATCAAGTTTTAAAATGGTTTTCAAGTTGAAAAATCAAATTCTGAAGTTATTCACTGAAGTCTTTTGAGACTTCGGTGATAATGAATTTTCCTCGCCGGAGCTCATACATTCTAATGCTGTACAGAGACGGATCTCCATACTGCATTAAAATGAAGTTTAGAGTGAAGCGACTTCGGATCTAGCTGTTATGATGGGGCTTTATACAGTAGTTGGTATAGCCGCCATCAGGGCAGTACTGGCAGTACTGTCACCTGGGGCATGGTGGGCAGGTTCATCTGGGGGGTCCTGGTGGGGCCTGATTGACGTTATTCAGTCACACTCCACCCACACGTCAGTCAGATGCCGCTGGCCAGGTCCACTGCTTCCACAGTAAATACAGAATGGCATCCATTTGACGGCTGTTAAAATAGGCGCCTGGGCGATCATATGACCATCATGTGGGTGTTTTCAGGGGATTGGAGAAAAAAAGCCAATGAAATTTATGACGGTTATTTAACGGCCATTAAAACGAATAGTGAACAACCATTGAAAAAATGATTTGATGGCTGGGAAATGGCTACAAAAAATGTGACACATGGATGGAAAAATGGCCATGAAAAAGTGATATTTTTTTTCTTCACTGTTGTGTGAATGTAGCTTAAAGGCTATGTACACCTTTGGAGTCAATTTTTTTTATGATTGCATTTAACTTATTTTTGGCTAAAAATCATATTTTTAATTGGCCTTTATTAAAAATATTGAGCTAATCAGTCACAAAGGATTAACTGTTTTTCTAAGGGCTCATTTACACGGCCGTTGCTCCTCCGTTGCCGTACTGCAGCCCGCATACGGCAGGTCTGCAATACACGGGGCACCAGCTATGTGCATTCCGCATCACGGATGTGGACCCATTCACTTGAATTGGTCCGCCAATCTGGAGATGCGGTATGGAGCGAAAGCATGGAACGGAACCCTATAGAAGCACTACGGAGTGCTTCTGTGGGGTGGGGTTCCGTTCCGTGCCTCCGCACCGCAAAAATAACTTTCTCTATCTTTTTGCAGAATGAATGGATCGCAGACCCCATTCAAGGGAATGGGTCTGCGATCCGCATGTGGCTGGCCCACAGTCAGTGCCCGTGCAAATTGCGGTCCACAGCACGGGCAAAGAGCCCTTATGTTCGTGTGAACAAGCCCTAACTGTGTGACTGGTACTCAGGGCCGGTGCAAGGATTTTTGACAACACAAGCGAAGCTACATTTTGGCTCCCCCTTTCCCTCGCAGCTCACCTGGCCCTGGTCCTGTCTGCAGCTCCTGGCTTCTCCTCTGTGTGGTCCTGGTATCTTCTCTCTGCTTCAGACAATCGCAGGTTTGAGGACCGTATTTTTCGCCCTCTGAGACGCACCTAGGTTTTAGAGGAAGATAATAAGAAAAAAATATTTTCGATTACACCTCAGGTCAGACCAGCAATCAGACCTCCAATAATAATCAGATCTCAGCTCACAGCCCCAATGTTAATCAGACCTCAGATCAGACCCCCATTTCAGACATCAGCCCCCATTCATCGGCCCCCCATGTCAGCCATCATGCCGCAATGTCAGCCACTAGCCCCCCATGTCAGCCATCATGCCCCCATGTCAGCCATAAGCCCCCATGTCACATTTCTCCCAATCCATGTCAAATCACCCCCCTATGTCACATCAGCCCTCCATGTCACATTTCTCCGCCCTCCCCCAGTGTGCGCCCTAAGGCAGCTGCTTGGTCTGCCTTATGGTAGCACTGGCCCTGCTGGTACTGTCACTTTCACTTTGTGCCAGTCATCTAATTGCCCTTATTTCTAAACTACTGAGCGGTCATAAACACTTATTTAAGCCACATTCTTATCAGTAAGATAAGGATTTAGCTTTAATGATTGTTTAAGATGTGACTGAGCACAGATAAGGAGTCCATCTGCTCAGGGCCGGTTCTACGTGAAATGGGGCCCTGGGGCGAAAAACAATAAGGCCCCCACACACACACATGACACTTGTTGACTTTAACGTCCCCCCCCATCACTACAGAAATACAGCGCCACACACCTCTTACATACAGTGACGTCTCCTTTGATGTAGATGTTCTCTGTCCTCGTCTTCTCCTTTCAAATCTTCAGACCAGACCACCATTTTGTCGTCATCTTAGTTTACTACTTTTCCATCATCCTCCCATCTTCTGGACAAATCATCCTACTACCCCCAATACTGTGCCACTGTGCTCCCCAATACTTTACTGCAGAAACAGATAATGCCCCTGATAATACTAGTACCACACAGAGCCCCCCCCATATAAAATACCCCTTCTTTGTGGCCTCAGTAGAAGCCCCCATAGTGCCCCATAATAATGTGCCAGTATCAAGTGCCTCTCTTCCACCCCCCCATGTGCCAGTAACAAGTGCCTCTCCATGCCCCACATGTGCCCATAACAAGTGCCAACCCCCCATGTGCCAGGATCACGTGCCAACCCCCATGTGCCAGTATCAAGTGCCAACCCCCCATGTGCCAGTATCAAGTTCCAAACCCCCGACCCCCATGTGCCAGGATTAAGTGCCAACCCCCCATGTGCCAAGATCAAGTTCCAAACCCCCGACCCCCATGTGCCAGGATCAAGTGCCAACCCTCCCCCCCCCATGTGCCAGTATCAAGTGCCTCCCACTCCCCCATGTGGCAGTAAAAGTCCGGTATAAAAAAAAACTAAAAAACGTATACTTATCTCCATCACACAGCGATGCAGGCCTCTTCTGGCCTGTGTCCTGCCCTGTACGGTTCAGACGGCGCGATGACGTCATTGCACCGCCTGCACAGGCCTCTGATAGGCTGCGGGCCTTGTGTCGGCAGCCTATCAGAGGAACAGGGAAGGAAGACGCCTCCACAATGGAAGGGTTCATCCCCCTGTGACCTGCCGGTGTCGAGTGGTGGGCTTGGGGGCCCCTAAGGACTCGGGGGCCCGGGGGCAATTGCCCCCTCTTGCGTCTATGGAAGCGCCGGCCCTGCATCTGCTCCTCAGATGACGGAAAGGAAAAAGGATCCACAGGCAGCTAGTAGAGCATGTCAGCTTTGTACAGAAAAAAGGATTCCATATTGTTAAGGCTCGTTTCACACTAGCGGCAGGGGAGTCCGGCAGGTGAACAGGATCCGTCCTGCCGCTAGTTTACGTGTGTGTCCGTACTGACGCTCTGTCCCTATTGACTATAATAGAGGCGGGGGCGGAGTTGTGGCGGCAGCACGGCAGCGCACGGCGAGAGGCAGCCGGACTAAAAGTACGACATGCAGTACTTTTAGTCCAGGCTGCCTCTTGCCGTGCGCTGCTGTTCTGCCGTCGGAACTCTGCTCCCGCCCCCATTATTGTCAATGGGGACGGAGCGGCAGTCCAGGGGCACATGTGAACTAGCAGCAGGACGGATCCGACAGGCTGTTCACCCGCCGGAACAGCCTGCCGGACTCCCCTGCCGCTAATGTGAAAGTACCCTAATAAAGACCAATTGAAAAAATTATTAGCTCAAAATAAGTAATAAAAAAAATTGCCCCCAAAGGTGTACATAGCCAATAAGGCTACAGTATATTCACATGACAGTGGAGAAAAACTGCCATTAAAAAGGCCAAGCGGTTCATTTTTAACATTTTTAACCTCAGTTTTTTTCGTTGATGCCTTTCTGAGAAACGTCCCCCCTTCAAATGTATGGGGGCTGTGAAAACAGACAAAATGGGAAACGTCCTATTTTTTTTACTTGCATTAGTCACTGGCCGTTATAAAAACAGCCGTGTAAATACAACCCTAAGCAGCAATGATTCTTTAAAAAAAGTTTTTCACCGTCGTGTGGATGTGGCCTTATGCTTTGAACTTGATAAAGACGAAAGGGCAGAACTCTGGACTTCCAAACGACATGATGATAACATAGATTGGATTCACTTTAAGGATATTAGAAGTCACCTCGAAATTCCCTTGAAGTTGTTGGGGCACTTTATTTCATATAGGATTAGTATCACGTGATCACTTTCTCTCCGTTATACTAAATATATACCATGGAGCAGCAGAACCCGGAGATTCGGTTCATTATGCAGAATTACTACAAACCCTGCAATTTAGGGATCAGCTTTTTACTGTAACTTCAGTTTCCTGCTTTTAAGCGTGAAAAGGCTTTTGTATGAATGTGGGAAGTGACGCTCCACCTCCAGCCTTTATATCCAGCCCCGGTCCTATTTCCTTTTGCATCTGCAGCCATTCACTTCCCTGTAGACAAACAGCATCATATACAGGTTTGTATTCTAAGGGGAGCATCTTGCGGTAGGTACAAATCTTTGAGTAACGTCTCCTTTTATTGTGGCCACCATTGATAACATAACTTTACAAGATGCTGCAGTCTCCGCCGACAGTGGCACATCAAGCTTTCTCTCTCTAACCTGCACTGCCACCCACTGCTAGGCTGGTGCTGTCGTGGTGGGCAGACAGGCCAAGCTGACCTTTATGAGGATGCAAAGTGTATGCAGATGTAGCAGGGCTGAGTTTGTCACTCGGTACATGGCATCCTCATACCACAATGTGTCATCTGTGGTCCTACAATGTGAAACTAGCATACCAAAATCAGTCTGCTACATCTGTGTGTTACTCACACCTCATCCTGAGTTTTTAGTGTACTGGCGGAGCTCTTACATAGGACTGCAGGAGCTAAACCCACTGTATTATATTAATGTGGATACATTTCATGCTGATGGCTCCAAAACGTTACCTTAACCAATTCAGTCCTGCTACATTTGTATATTACTGCCTTATCTCATCCTGATATTGAAATAGGTTGTATGTAGCCTTACATAGGACTGCAGGAGGGGAGCCTACTATACTACAATAACTTTGATAAATGGCAAAATGCTAACACAATGTAGATCCGAATGACTCATCTAAATGACTCAGTTCTGCTATATTTCTATGTTACTGCCATATCTTAGTAATACAGGTTATTAACTTTTATCTTACACAGGACTGCCGGAGGTAAATCTACTGCATTATATTAACTTATAGATATGATGCAAAAACAATGCGACTGAAAAATTCAGTTCTTCTACATCTGCTGTATATATATTAGCATACACCATCCAAATATTGCAATGTCTTACCAAAGGTCTTATTTAAAAGAAGTTTTCTGGGACTTACACTGTAGACATTGATGTCTTATGTGTGGGCAATCAGTATTATATCAAGGGGGGGGGTTAGGGTCAACTGATTGAAGGGCCACATCCCCTTATATATTTTGTAGTGGCTGTACCTTGTACTACAGCTCAGCATTATATTAGACTGAACAGCAATGGGGGGGGGGGGGGGGCACAGATACACGAAGACATGTGATGCGCCACAGCAAGTCACAGAAAATAAAATGTTGCGTGAACTGTGATTTGGTGAGTCGCGTATCATGCGTGACTTACATTAAAGCCTATGGATCAGTAGTCACAGCACGTCGCATTGCAATAGCACTGACAGTCACTGCATCAAATGTTGCACGACTTTCTTGTCGCCATGTAGCCATACCCTAATACCAGGCACAGCTCCATGTATTTTGTAGTGACTGTGCTTGGTATAAAGGGGACACCGCCCTGCCCTTCACCACTATCTGGAGTCAGGTTCCTACCGATGGCCAATTCTAAAGATAGGACCTCAATATGCAAGACAAATTCAGATCTGCATGTTACAGGCACATCATACAGATATATCAGTATTGCTATAGGACTGCAGGTTATTCTGTTGCATTATATTAACTTGGAAACACCAAAATCCAAAACAAAGATTTACGTGACATATTCAGCTCTGCTACATTTCAGTCAAGCAATAGGGGAGGGAAGGAATGCAAATGAGCTCTTAACAAGCTCTGCCTCTAATGTCACCAGATGTAAGGCAGCTATCCTATACGTCAATGTTTGACCCTTTATATAAGCCTTGAGACATGATTGGATAATAAATAAGCCAGCACCTCTTCTGCAGACAGCTTCTTCGGGGCGATTGCCCCTCATCAGTGCAGAGCAGAGAGTACTGACTTAGCTGGGTGAGAGGCCTGTGTCCGGGTCAGGGGGGAAGTCAAGCATTATTCACATGATACTGTATGTTGGCACTGCTCACAGCATCTCTGTTTTCTCCTCCTTGTCATCTGACTTAATGATTATCATACAGTTTTACTTTACTATGCTGGTTTGAGTGTTTGGTTCTCACAGACATACACTTGCACAGTGCTACTGCTTTTCTTCTACCCATTTTAGAACAACACAATATGATTTTTGTAATCTGCTTGTAATTTTTAGCATTCACGTGCATTGAACTGCATGATCACTAGATGCTGTGTCTGGTATTGTAGTTCAGCTTCAGCTTCGCAATAACTTCGGCTCATCGGAGCCAATACATTCTAATACTGTACGGAGCTTCTGCTCCGTACGGTATTGGAACAAAGTTTTATGCTCATCCCTATTTATAACTGATGACCTATCCTCACGATAGGTCATCAGTAGAGATGAGCGAATCGAAGCTGGTGAAAGCGCATAGGGTTGTATTTCATTAACCACAAGAAAAATATATCCGCTCCTCACTGCTTAATTTTTACCCGGTGAAAGCGTTTGCTGGCCTATTTCAGTAACAGAAAGAAAAATCTATACGCACTTCACTGCTTAATTTTATCCTGGTAAAATCGTATAGGGGCATATTTAATTAACCACAAGAAAAATATATACACCCCTCACTGCTACATTTTAACCTGTTGAAAGCATTTGCTGGCCTATTTCACTAAGGCCTCTTTCACGCAGGCGTTGCGGGAAAAGGTGCGGGTGCGTTGCGGGAACATGCACGATTTTTTCCGCGCGAGTGCAAAACATTGTAATGCATTTGCACGCGTGTGATAAGAATCGGCATGTTTGGTACTCAAACCCAAATTTCTTCACAGAAGTTCAGGCTTGGGATCGGTGTTCTGTAGATTGTATTATTTTCCCTTATAACATGTCTTAATACAGAATGCATAGCACAATAGCGCTAGAGGGGTTTAAAAAAAATAAAAAATAATTTAACTCACCTTTATCCACTTGCTCGCGCAGCCCGGCTTCTCTTCTTTGCTGTGTACAGGAAAAGGACCTGTGGTGACGTCACTCCGGTCATCACATGGTCCATCACATGATCTTTTACTATGGTGATGGATCATGTGATGGACCATGTGATGACCGGAGTGACGTCACCACAGGTCCTTTTCCTGTACACAGCAAAGAAGAAGACAGAAGAGAAGCCGGGCTGTGCGAGCAAGTGGATTAAGGTGAGTTAATTTTATTTTTATTTTTTTAACCCCTCCAGCGCTATTGTACTATGCATTCTGTATTCAGAATGCTATTATTTTCCCTTATAACCATGTTATAAGGGAAAATAATAAACATCGGGTCCCCATCCCGATCGTCACCTAGCAACCGTGCGTGAAAATCGCACCGCATCCGCACTTGCTTGCGGATGCTTGCGATTTTCACGCAGCCCCATTTACTTCTATGGGGCCTGCGTTGCGTGAAAAACGCACAAAATAGAGCTTTCTGCGATTTTCGCGCAACGCACAAGTGATGCGTGAAAATTACCGCTCATGTGAACAGCCCCATAGAAATGAATGGGTCCGGATTCAGTGCAGGTGCAATGCATTCAACTCGCGCATTACACCCACGCGGAAAACTCGCCCATGTGAAAGGGGCCAAAGGCCTATTGCACACGACCGTATGGCTTTTTCAGTGTTTTGCAGTCTGTTTTTCACGGATCCGTTGTTCTGTTTTATAAAGGGGACACCGCCCTTCACCACTATCTGGAGTCAGGCTCCCACCAATGGCTAATTCTAAAGATAGGACATCAATATGCAAGACAAATTCAGATCTGCAAGACATCTAGTGGGCATGTCTTGACCAGCAACCCAGCGGTTCTTGATTGGTTAACTCAGTCATCCACGTCATCCTAAGTGACCTCGGACACCCCCAGCCAACAGTCGATGGGTTCGTCAGGCACAACCCTTAGTTGGCATGGCCCAGGAGCAGGCCCTGTGCCCTTACCTATCCTTAACCTGCCTCTGTCCTTTGCTGTTCCATTACCCACAGAAGTATTGCATGCTGTGGGCTCAGCTCCACTATACAGGGAGGATGAGCTGCTAGAGGACAGTCAGCAGCTACTGCCCAGCCAAGATCTGGAGGAGACATCCGCCGCTTCCTCCGCTAGGCAGGCAAGTAGTGATGAGGAGAGTGGCATGGGAAGTGGTGTTGAGACCGGTCAGGCTCCTGACCCAGAGACCATTGAGGAGGACATCAGTGATGTGCAGACACTACTCGATGATGATGAATCTGATCGCACTTGGGACCTGGGTGCAGAAGGAGCTTCATCATCATGAGAAGAGGGTGGCAGCTTGTCTGTGAGCCAGCAAGTCAATAGGGTGGCCGGGAGTCACCAGGGTGGCAGCCAGGGGCGGATATACCGCATGTGCAGCCGGTTCGGTTGCACAGGGGACCAGAGCAGGAGGGGCCTCTTCTTACCGGCGGCAGGGGGAGATGTGCGCTTCCATTGTGGAAGCGCTCATCTCTATTCATCTGTATCGCTGTCCTTAGGACGGTGATACAGATGGATGCTGCGGCGGGGCAGGGGAGAAGTGTCTCCCTTCCCCAGTCCTCTCATAGGTTGCAGGCCTAGTGCCTGTAGCCTATGAGAGACCGGCGCAGGCGGCGCAATGACATCATTGTGCTGTCTGAGACGTACAGCGCGGGACACAGCCAGGAAGAGGCCTGCATCGCATCGCTGTAAGCAGCAAGAAGGTAGTAATAAGTATACAGGTGAAACTCGAAAAATTTGAATATCGTGCAAAAGTCCATTTATTTCAGTAATGCAAATTAAAAGGAATTGCATTAATGCAGCTTAAAATTTTAATGTTGTGAAAAGGTTCAATATTCTAGGCTCAAAGTGTCACACTGTAGTCAGCTAATTAATCCATAACCCCTGAGCAAAGGGTACCTCAATATTGTGACTTTGGGGTTTCATAAGCTATAAGCCATAATCATCCAAATTATAACAAATAAAGGCTTAAAATATCCCGCTTTGCATGTAATGAGTCTATCTCATATGTTAGTTTCACCTTTTAAGTTGCATTACTGAAATAAATGAACTTTGCACAATATTCTAATTTTTTCGAGTTTCACCTGTATGTGTTTATTTACAGTGGGATGCGAAAGTTTGGGCAACCTTGTTAATCGTCATGATTTTCCTGTATAAATCGTTGGTTGTTACGATAAAAAAATGGCAGTTAAATATATGATATAGGAGACACACACAGTGATATTTGAGAAGTGAAATGAAGTTTATTGGATTTACAGAACGTGTGCTATAATTGTTTAAACAAAATTAGGCAGCTACATAAATTTGGGCACCACAAAAAAGAAATGAAATCAATATTTAGTAGGTCCTCCTTTTGCAGCCTCTAAACGCTTCCTGTAGGTTCCAATGAGAGTCTGGATTCTGGTTGAAGGTATTTTGGACCATTCCTCTTTAGAAAACATCTTTAGTTCATTCAGTCACGCCACAGATTTTCAATTATATTCAGGTCTGGGGACTGAGATGGCCATTCCAGAACGTTGTACGTTGTTCCTCTGCATAAATGCCTTAGTGGATTTTGAGCAGTGTTTAGGGTCGTTGTCTTGTTGAAAGAATCAGCCCCGGCGCAGCTTCAGCTTTGTCACTGATTCCTGGACATTGGTCTCCAGAATCTGCTGATACTGAGTGGAATCCATGCGTCCCTCAACTTTGACAACATTCCCAGTCCCTGCACTGGCCACACAGCCCCACAGCATGATGAAACCACCACCATATTTAACTGTAGCTAGCAGGTGTTTTTCTTGGAATGCTGTGTTCTTTTTCCTCCATGCATAACTCCCCTTGTTATGGCCAAATAACTCAATTTTAGTTTTATCAGTCCACAGCACCTTATTCCAAAATGAAGCTTGTCCAAATGTGCTTTAGCCCACCTCAAGCGGCACTTTTTGTGCTGTGGGCGGAGAAAAGGCTTCCTCTGCATCACTCTCGCATACAGCATCTCCTTGGGTAAAGTGCGCCGAATGGTTGAACGATGCACAGTGACTCCATCTGCAGCAAGATGATGTTGTAGGTCTTTGGTGCTGGTCTGTGGGTTGACTCTGACTGTTCTCACCATTCGTCTCTTCTGTCTATTTGAGATTTTTCTTGGTCTGCCACTTTGAGCCTTAACTTGAACTGAGCCTGTGATCTTCCATTTCCTCAATATGTTCCTAACTGTGGAAACAGACAGCTGAAATCTCTGAGACAGCTTTCTGTATCCTTCCCCTAAACCATGATGGTAAACAATCTGTGTCTTCAGGTCATTTGAGAGTTGTTTTGAGACCCCCATGTTGCTACTTTTCAGAGAAAATTAAAAAAGGAGGGAAACTTACAATTGACCCCCTTAAATACTCTTTCTCCTAATTGGATTCACCTGTGTATGTAGGTCAGGGGTCACTGAGCTTACCAAGCCAATTTGAGTTCCAATAATTAGTTCTAAAGGTTTTGGAGTCAATAAAATGACAACAACAGTGCCCAAATGTATGCACCTGCCTAATTTTGTTTAAACAATTATAGCACACTTTCTGTAAATCCAATAAACTTCATTTCACTTCTCAAGTATCACTGTGTGTGTCTCCTATATGATATATTTAACTGACATTTTTTATTGTAACAACCAACGATTTATACAGGAAAATCATGACGATTAACAAGGTTGCCCAAACTTTTGCATCCCACTGTATTTTATTTATTTACACTTTGCTAGGGGCCCTATCTGGCACTCATGGGGACATCTACTGGGGCCCTATATTATGTACTGGCACACATGGGGGGCACTATGGAGGAGGAGCACTATGGGAGCCCTATTCTAAATACTGACACACATGGGGGGCACCATGGAGGGGGGAGTACTATTGGGGCCCTATTTTATATACTGGCACACATGGGGGACACTATAAAGGGAGAGAAGAACTATGGGGGGCCCTATCTTATTTACTGGCACACATGGGGGGCACTATGGAGAGGGAGGAGCACTATGGGGGGCCTTATCTTATATACTGGCACACAAAGGGGGCACTATATAGGGGGAAATAACACTATGGGGGCCCTATTTTATATACTGGCAGACATGGGGGGAACTATGGAGGGGGGAGCACTATGGGGACCCTATCTCATATACTGGCACACAATGGGGGCCACTATAGAGAATGGGGGAAAAGGAGAACTATTGGGATCATTATATAGGGGCATTATACTGACACATTGTCAGTCACCATAGGGACAATGGAAGGTGCTCTTTTGGTGCACAATATATGAGTATTTTATACTGGCACAAATTATAGGGCACTATGTGGACTTTGGCTAAAATGGAGGCACTAAGAGAGTTTTTTAGGCACCAAATAGGGGTCATTGGCACACATTATGAGGGTTCTATGGGGACATTGGCTCTACAGGGGCACTAAGAGGAGGTATGTTTTATACTGTTACACAACAGGGCACTTTTATGTACTGGCACACATTATAAAGATAATTACTACTACCGGGGGCATTATGGTGGGCTTTATTACAGTTGAGGGACTATGAGGAACTTGAATACTAGTATGAGCACTATAGGAGCATTATTACTTCTGGGACACAGTGGGGACATTATTACTGTAGGGGCACTATTACTACTAAGTGTTGTCTGGTACATAATTATTTCTATTGGTGGGATTTTGGGGAGCACTGTTACTTTGGTGGGCACCCTGGCACGGTATCAGCTTAGTACAATTATTTTTGGGGAACATTATGCTTACACTATTAGTGTCAGGGACACTGTTTCCTGGGCACAGTTATTTTTTTTAGGACACTGTGTGCCAATAATTATTGAAGGGGAACTATCTGTGTGTAACTAGTATATGGAGCACAGCGGGCACAATATTAGAGGGGTGTTGATTAGGTGGGAGGATGATAGAAAACTAGGAAACTAAGATGTTTGTCTGTCAAACCCTGCAGAGAGAAGAGATAACTAAAAAAAATCTTCATGACGGTGTGGTCTGAAAGGAGAAGATGAGAACAGAGAACATCTACATCAAAGAAGACGTCACTGGATCTAAGAGGTATGTGGACCTGTATTAGGCTACCTTCACATCTGATTTAGTGATTCTGGAATGTTCCAGCACTGCTGAATGCAGACAGAATGTCGGCCGGCCCCATTAACTCTAATGGGGTCTGACAGAGATCGAGCGACAATCTGGCAAAAATGCCGAGAATCAGCGGGACACAAACCGCTGCATGCCTGAGTTTGGGTCTGGCCAATTCCTTGCATTCTTTGTCAGATCAGGTAGCCGGAGCGTAGTGCTGCAGGTGTGAAATTAACCTTAACCTGTATGTTTTGTATTGCTATAAGTAATGTTAGGACGGAATTGGCTATGTTGAGAACTTGGCTTGGAGGGGAGGGGGCCCAGGCACATTCTTTGCACAGGGGCCCTCTGCTGTCTGTGTCCGCCCCAGCAGCATTGTGAGGTTGGGAGCCAAATAGGCACGGGGTAAACCACCTACTTCACAGCAGCCTACCTGCCCAGGAAGTAGTGGTGTAGGGGTTCATGGAGGCAGCGGCGGTAGCAGTCAGTCAGTGAGGACTGTTGGGGGGAAAATCACCTGGCAGTTTTTTATGAAGCCGCTGGAGGAGGTGAACGTGGCTATATGTAGAATCTGTGGACAGAAAGTGAAGCGTGGCCAGGGGACCAATGTTGGCACTATGGCCCTGCGTCAACATATGCAGAGTCGCTATACGGTGGCCTTGGAGAACCGTGGCTCCGATGTGGTGGTCCAGCCTGCCGCATCACCCACTGGCACGCACCCGGTTACAGCCAATCAAGGCTTCACCACCTGAGCCGAAGGGAGCTGTCTGTCATTCCCATCTTCTGCTGGTTCATTTGCCCTGCATGGCACACGTGTTCAATCTGGTTGTCAAGTGGTTCCTGAAGTCTTCCTAAAAATGGCTTGGAAACTTTGCATGCACTTCAGCCACTCATACACTGCAAAGCACACCGTTCTTGAGCTACAGCGGCAAAATGATATCCCCCAACATAGGCTGATATGCAACGTTTCCACCCTCCATATGTTGGACCGACTGTACGAACAGAGAAAGGCCATCAACGATTTCGTGATGATCCAAGCGGATAGAAGTACTCCCCTGTGTAACTTCGATGTCAGCCAGTGGCATCTCATGCGTGACACCTGCCATTTGCTCAGGCTCTTTGAGGATGCCACGTTATTTGTCAGTCGCCAGGACTAAGGATGAATGATGTCATTCCAATGCTTCATGTCCTGGAACAGATGCTGGTACTAATGGCTGGTCAGGGGACTGGAGATGTGGCGCCTAGATCTCACTCCACATGAGCCCTGTGGGGGCTGAACTGGAAGAGAAGGAGGGGAGGAAGACATTGAAGCACAGGCACTCTGTGGTATTCTGATACTGCTGCCGTATTCACACTATGTCACCTTGCCACTGTTTGATATCCTGATGCTGCTGCTGCCTTATCAACACTTTGTCACCTTGCCACTCTGTGGTATCCTGATGCTGCTGCTGCCGTATCCACACTATGTCGTTGTGCCACTCGGTGGCCTCCTACTGATGCTGCTGCCGCCACCTCCACACTCTGTCATTATGCCACGAGTTGGCTGCCTCATACTGCTGCTGAAGACTCTGTCATTGGGCCACTCTGTGGTCTCATTATGCTGCGACCACCTCCATACTCTGTCGTTGTGCCACTCAGTGGCCTTCTCCTGATGCTGCTGCTGCTGCCACCTCCGGACTCGGTCATTATGCCACTCTGTGGTCTAATCATGCTGCTGCCAACTCCATACTCGGCCATTGTGCCACTCATTGACCTCCTCATACTGCTGCCAACTCCATACTCTGTCGTTGTGCCACTTGGTGGCCTTCTCCTGATGCTGCTGCCGCCGCCACCTCCGGACTTTGTCATTGTGCCTCTCGGTGGCCTCCTCATACTGCTCACCGAGTGAAGGCGTATGCTTCACAGACCGGATCTGTTTTTTGTGGGTTATTGTTCTGACGGATCAGAGGAAGGGCAAAATAATCAGTGACATCAACACAAACTTACTGCTGACACCCTCTCCACTCTGTCAGGGGGGCTCTAGTTGTATAAGCGCTTAATAGAAGAGATTCTGTAGACATCTATGTGGAATCAGCTGACGAGGGTGTAAAAGGAGTGTATTTCTTCTTGACGATAACAGCTACCTGTAAGGCCTCATGCACATGGCCATTGGGCACCACGCATCACGGATGCGGACCTACTCACTTGAATAGGTCTGCAATTCCGGAGATGCGGAACAGAGTCATGGAACACAGGAAGCATTACGGAGTGCTTCGTTGGTGTTTCTTTCTGTTGTTCTGCACCGCAAATAAATATGACATGTCATATTATTTTGTGGTGCGGACAGACCACAGACCCATTCAAGTTGAATGGGTCCGGCCCACTGCACGGATGTTGCCCGTGCATTGGGGACCGCAGTTGAAATGGCCGCCCAATGCACTTCAGTTTTTTGGTCAGTTTTGGCCCCGTGACTGGCCAAATAAGTGAAGTGTGCAGTAATTCTAAGAGCGACCCCCTGTCATCTGCATGTCATACTGACTCACAGTATTGTTTCACTACCAAAGCATACTTATGCATGTTACTGCAAGGCACAGTGTTCTACACCCCTATAAAGGCTCTCTGCAGCCCGGAAATAGCAGTTTTTAACAAAATTCACAGCGAATAAATTCGTATCAAAGCAAATTTTTCCGAAATATTCAGCGAACCGGCCAAATCGAATTTTTGAAAAATTTACTCATCTCTAGTCATCAGTATCTGATCGGTAGGGGTTCAACACCTGGGACCCCAGCTGTGTGAGAATGCACCTGCGCCAGAGCCTTCTGACAACTTTGCCTAGGCCAGTGACAACATGTTCATCGGTCACATGGCCTAGGAGCAGCTGAACTCCATAAAAGTGAATGGGGCTGAACTGCGATACCAAGTACAGCTGCTATACAATGTATGGCGCTGTGCTTGGTATTTGGGGAGAAGGCCGCAGCACTCACAGGAGCACCGGTGTCTTCTCAAACAGCTGATCAGCAGAGGTCCCGGGTGTTGGACCCCCACTGATCAGACACTGATAACCTATCCAGAGTCATGGAAAACCCTTTTAAACTGATCATTTTCGAGCAGCTCAGTGACACAGACAAAGAATAAGGAAAAGAACAAACAGCAGGTGGCGATATACACATACATTTTATTGAATAACTCACTGGCTGTACTGCATTTTTAGTTGCAAGCAATTATAAAAGAATTCAGATCTAGTTGCTGATTTAAAAAAAAAGTAGAATATGTTTTGTGACACAATTCCTTTAAATGATTTAGAATCCAGTGAAAATGAAAGGCTGGCCGGACAGTGTTTCAAAAACAGCATTCACCTTTTGGCAGTCCCGCCGTTCCAGCATGGCAGATCCCATTTTTAACTGCTGTTAAACAACCCCTTTAAAACTCATCCTCCATTATTTGTAAAACGAATCCTGATTCTGTCTCTCAGCATAGATAAAGATACTCTCAAAGATGAAGGGGGATCACGTGTGATACAATTTGACCACATACACTCTGGATCAAAGTGACATTGATTTCTTAACCTACTGATATACAATCCATTCCTTAAATGAGGGAAGATGGTAGATTATAACATTATTTTGATAATTTTAGTAACTTTATTGCTCTTCCAGTTTCTGCAAAGTTCTATTGCTTCCCACAATTGACTCTCTGCTTCCCTCTTCTGACCAACTACATTGGTCACTTAACCCCCGGATGCTATTTCCAGACAAACTGGGTATAAGATGTGACACCCACTGTTTGTCGGTCTCTTCAAACAGCTGATCGTAGGGGGTAATGGGAGTCAGATCCCCAGCAATCTAATATTGATGAACGATCCTGAGGACAACCCCTTTAATTTTCCTTAAATTTCTTTGATTGGACCTTTGCTCATATGGTACATAAAGGACAGTCATTAGCTTTATCCCCCAAAAGTTCTAGTGGTCTATGTTTGGGTGACCACCTAAATCCTTAGTTGGGGTGTAACACCATTATTACCTGCTGTACTGTTAACATGTCCAATTAATTGATTTAACCTTTAGTCTAAAATTCCTCAATGTGTGTCTATTCAGTTCTCAGTATGTCTGAAGGAAATTCACAGATAATCTCCAAGCCGATAAAGCTGATTGCTGCTGCTTGTAACAATATGGGAATCGGATGGAAAGGCAACTTACCGTGGAATTTACCGTAAGTACTATTTTACATATCCAAAAATGTCCCTTTGTTACAGACCTAAACCCTAGGGCAGTAATCTCCAAACTGTATCCAGCTGTTGAAAACTACAACATCACGTGCAGCTCAAATATGCAAACCAGAAAATTTAAAGGGGTATTCCCATCTTAGACAATGGGGGCATATCGCTAGGACCCGCACCTATATCGAGAACGGAGCGGGGAGCGCTGTGTCTGGAGAACCCCAGATTTCCCCAGGTCCATCCACTACCAAGTGCTAATCCCCGCCTCTCCCGTAGAAGCTCGGCTATTTTCGGCGGCCCCATAGAAATGAATGGAGGGCGGCTACGCGTGCGCAGTGCGCTCTCCTTAACTTTCGGGGCTCCGTTCTCAATATAGGTGCGGGTCCCATCTGGGACCCGCACCTATAAGACAATGGGGGCATATCCTAGCGATATGCCCCCATTGTCTGAGATGAGAAAAACCCTTTAAATGGTTATCCAACTGGCTGTTTTGGGTAACTTCTCTGCTTATTTCTGCACTCGTTTTCATAAGAGCATTGTTTTACTGTCCTCTCACTTTTGCATATCATTAGCATTTTAGCTCAGCAGTTGTACAGTATTTCATAATGGACAAAAACAATGTTGATGATGCTGCTGCCACCTGCTGGTTGTAATAATTATGCCCCCTGCAACATTACTGATTTCAGCAATGCCAACTGTTAGGTCAGCTGTCTATGCTCTCCTCGGTGGGCATGATACCTGCACTACTCACCTTGCTGATGCCTCCATGCTTCTGCTTTGTGCTCCAGCCTTTGTCTACTTAGGGATTTGGAAGTGTGTGCACTGACCCTTTAAGAGGACGGAAGTGAGCGCACGTGCATTCAAATCCTTCCCCCGTCAATGGTACCTGAGCTTTAGGTTCCCTGGTGACCATCAAAGATGTTCATGTGCTATTGTTATTTATCCTGCATTATTTCCTGTCTGTTCTCCAGCTTGTACCGGCCCTGCCTGCGTGTTACAGCACTTCCAGTTTCAGTTCTGTCTGTGTTTAAGTTAACCCTGTCCGTCTGCCTCATTTGTACCTTCACTATGACCTTGCCTGCTTGTCTATCCTGTGCCTCCCACCACGTACACTTCAAGTGTGCTGTCTGGATCTTTTTCTGCGTGTTTGGTGTCCTGACCCTGTGGTTCAGCTGCCAACAACACAGGGACTATCCCAGGAGGTAGCAGTGTGCTTGCCACCTTGCAGCGAAGGCCAGATCCCTGGATAGAGGTTAAAGGTTGAATACTAGGGAATCACCAGAAAAATGCCTTTAGGGTTTAGCCCAAAGAAAAACTGGTTAATTGGCATAGTGGGTCCAGATAAATTAATAGTAAGCTCAGGCTTATAAACTGAAAAGTCTCCAATACGTTGCCTGTAAATTTTGATCTGTGGGTCCTATAGTGAAGTGGGTACAGTTCACACCACAAGTCTGCTCAAAATACACCGGAGGTGTTCCACGTTTGTTTGGAGCTACAGATGTAGCAGGGTTAACACACAAACTCTTAACACGATAAGTTAAGAAATTTGAGTTATCTTGAAACAAAAGCCATTGAAAAGCATTTGAAGGTGTTTTCTTAACGCATTTAGTTTAGATAACACGTCTCAGAAAGCATGTGTGTTAACTCTACTACATCTGTATATGCACCTTCAGATATAGGGACACGTCGGTATCCACATCACCACTCTTTAATCCTTGAGCAATTTTGTGGATTAGCAAAGAGGTTGCACAAATGGTGAAGCACCACCAGCCAGGGATGGTTATAAAAATGTATTATACTCACAAGCATAGGTGAAGTAAAAGCATTTTATAAAAGTCTTTATCGTCCTCGTTCATGCCCGACCCGGGTTTCGCTTGACGCTTCGCAGATTGTTTCTGCCTCCACGTTATGAAGGTAAAGCAAGTCTTGCTGTGGTTTTTTAAATCACTGCTGTCCAGTTGTGCCGTACTGTTAGGAATGCCATGCCTGCATAAGCATAATCCTTTTCTGGATTGGAATTCCAGTCGCAATCTTTGCTTCCATCTGTATCTCTACACTCACAAGAAGTACCATTAGCTTACTGCCATGGTGTTGATGTTTTTGATAAAAAGGCAGCAGCATCGCCTCTACTTCTTCATCCTTGTGATTTGATTCCTGGTCCCATTTGCAAATAGTCCTAGATTTTTATTCAGAAAGAAGAACATTAAAGTCGATATCCTATGAAGAGCCTTTTATTTTTCTGTCCAGGAGAAGAAATCTCAATAGGCCAGTGATCCTGCCAAAATGGTGACTGTGGCTCCAGTCAGTTCTAAGCATGCCTGTGAGGTCCAGAGTGTTCCTGATGTGAAGAGAGTACACTCTTGGGTACCCAAGGAGAACCTCTTATAAAGAAGTGTCTGCTTAGAGCCAGCCTGAAGAAGATTGGGCATAAGTCAGGGGGAACTACTGTCTATGTCTGCCACTGCCCTTCTCTCCCCTGGGGGCATGATACCTACGCTACTCACCATGCTGCTGCCTCCATGCTTCTAGCTTGTGCTCTAGCCTCTGTCTCCTTAGGGCCTGCACCCACTCACTTTTGGCCTCTTAAAGGGCCAGTGCACATGCTTCCAAATCCTTCCCCAGCCAATAGCTGGGGGTCCTAGGTATCTAAGACATCCTCTCTAGTCAGAGGATGCCTTAGCTGTAGATTCCCTGATTATAAGCAAAGGTGTTCTGATAGTCTTGTGCTACTGCAATTTACTTGCATTTATCCTGGGTCACTCTTAGGGTAAGGCCAAAATGGTCAGCACTAATGCTGCGGTGTGGCAGAAACTGCAGTGGCATGTGGCTGCTGTGGTTTTGAAGTTGCTTTTGTTTTCTGGAAAACAGATGATTGTAATGGGCACATGGTTTAGCGGGTAAGAAACCTGTTCCGTGGCTGAGGCATCTACCGTATTTTTTGCCCCATAAGATGCACTTTTTTATGCGTCTTATGGGGCAAATACTAATTAGTACAGGAGGACCGGTAAGCGGTGAAGGCTCTGTACTCACCGCTTCCTGGTCCTCGGCTGTTGGCTGTGTGCACCAGTTCACAGCACAGCTGATGGCAGGATGAAGAGGATTGCGATGTAGATGAGGAGCCGCAGCGTCTGGAGCACGAAAGGTAAATGTTTTTTTTTTTATTTTGTGATCTGAGGGTGGGGGCTGCTGAATTATGGTTGGGGGCTGCTGAATTATGGTTGGGGGCTGAGTACATATGGTTGGGGGCTGAGTACATATGGCTGGGGGCTGATTACATATGGCTGGGGGCTGATTACATATGGCTGGGGGCTGATTACATATGGCTGGGGCTGATATGAGGCATGGGGTCTCATATGAGATCTGATTGGGGGGTCTTCTTTATATTGGGCTTTGATCTGAGGTCTGATTGGGGGTTATTCACATTGGGGTCTGAGCTGAGGTCTGATCTGAGATCTTATTAACATTGGAGATCTGATTGGGGCTGTGAGCTGAGGTCTGATCTGATCTGAGGTCTAATGAAAAATATTTTTTTGTTATTGTCCTCCTCTAAAACCTAAGTGCCTCTTATGGGCCAGTGCGTCTTATGGGGCGAAAAATACGGTACTTAACATTCAACTTGTAAACCTTAGCACCGTGGTCACATCATGGCTTTATCAGCACTGCTCCATTTGGCCTTACATTTATTTTATAATAGCAGAGTAATGGAGCCAATGGACCCTACGACAGATATTTGATAGGGTGGTCACCTGGCCTTGTATTTAGAACTGCAGAGTAGAGAGGATGGGGAGTGTATAACATTAATAAAAGTGCTAAGGATTGTGGAGAAGTCAGGAGAAAGGGAAAGAGGGGGCAATTAAATTAATGACTGTCAGGTCCGGAGCTATCATGCTAAAATTCAAGACTCAAGGGACTATGATGCATACTGAAAGAGCTTCTCTCAACCTTGTGTACTTGTAGAACCACTGTTGTCCCTATGGCTCCTGTCAGAACAATAATTTATAAAGTAATCTTTTTAACCAGAATAATCTTTTCTGTTTTTATTAATGCAGAAAGGAATTCCAGTATTTGTTAGACACGATAACGACAGTAAAACAACCAGGTAAGTTGTACAACCATGCTGTACAGTGTACTTATAGTGATGAGGTTAGATCCTCCCAGTAGTTCTGGTATTTCTAGAGTACCTTATTTCTGGGCTCTCAGTAGGAAGAAATATGGCACATTGTGGGACTTAGCACCGTTCTCGTTTTATACTTGGTAATAGTAAGATGTATGTTTGTTTGTAGTACATAGAAAACTTAAAGGGGTTGTCTCATGTCAACAAATGGCATTTATCATGTAGTGAAAGGTTATACAAGGCATTTACTAATGTATTGTGAGTCTCTATATTGCCTCCTTTACTGGCTTGATTGATTTTTTGCATTACACACTGCTCGAATCCAGGGGTTACGACCTCCCTGCAATCCAACAGTGGTGGTCGTGCTTGAACACTATAGGATAAAGCTTTTTCCTACAGTGTGCAAACACGGCCACCGATGCTGGATTGCAGGATGGTCGTCAACTCTGGATTCGAGCAGTCTATAATGTGATGGAAAAATGACTCAAGCCAACAAAGGAGGCAATATGGACAATCACAATACATTAGTAAATGCCTTGTATTAACTTTATGTCCAAGATAAATAGAGAAGGTGAGGCAACCCGTTTAAGCTGTCCATAGTTAGCAATCTATTGTTTAAGGGCTCATTCAGACGGTTGTATAAATGAGTCTGCATCCGTTCCGCAATTTTGCGGAACGGGTGCGGACCCATTAATTTCAATGAGGCCGCAAAAGATGCGGACAGCACACAGTGTGCTGTCCGCATCCGTGATTCCTTTCCGTGGCTCCGCGGAAAAGATAGAACATGTCCTGTTCTTGTCCACAATCGCTGACAAGAATAGGCATTTTCTATTATGGTTGCGGCCATGTGCGGTCTGCAAATTGCGGAGAGCACACAGCCGGTATCCATGTTTTGAGGATCTGCAAAGTACTGCGTCCGTCTGAATGGGTCCTAAGGAGATTAAACAACCTTCATCCAAATGCTACCATCCAGGCCATGACATTCATAGAAGAGAGGAGATGGAACATCATCAAATATATAACTAGGGCCCTGTTATGTTGCCATGTTGAGCTTATAATAGCAGATGTGCTGGTGTTTGTACTCATACTTTCCTTCACTCCCCAATACCACAAGCCATTGCTAACAAGTCACTTGCTCTGGAGAAGGGAGTCCTACACAGGTTCCCAATACCGAGCAGCAAAAGGAATGGGAGAAACTAGACCTAGGCCTAGTCTCCAAGAGCCCCACATAGTTATATAGTTGTATAGTCTGCTTGTACAACATGTACATTGTAGAATCTTGGGTAGGAAGATTTTGGACTTTACCTTTAGTTTTTGGAAGAAAGGCAAGGAAGAATATTGCCATAACATCCATTTAGTATATTATATAGTGTTAAATAATACTACCATATAATGCCCAATAATAACAGCAATATGACATTGCATTATGTTATACCGTATTTTGGTATGTAATAGAGGTAAACTGAATGTCCCATTTGCAGCTAATGAACTGCTCATTAATCCTTTGTAAATACAGTAGTTTTCTGTTTCAAATTTACTTCTTTTTTGTGTATATGTATTTCTCTTTTGCATATTCAGTATACAGTGGTTATTGAAAGTTTCTGAACCCTTCAGAATTTTCTGTATTTCTGCATAAGTAAGACCTAAAACTACATCAGACTTTTACACAAATTCTAAAGTAGATAAAGATAACCAAATCAAACCAAGTCAAAAATATTGGACTTGGTCATTTATTTATTGAGGAAAATGATCCTCAGAGTGATTAGTCATCTGGAACACTGCCGCTCAAACAGTATCATCAGCTTGTTTGGTTAGCTCCGGGGAGTCCAGAGGGGTTGTGGGAATAGTCATTCCAGTAAGGGGCCAGTGTTAGAGGTAAATGGTATTGTGCTCAAATCAGATGGCAGCTATGATCAGAATATTGGGATTTGGATGGATCCCTGTTAGTGAATTTATGAATATGCTGCAGGCCTGAGATGTGGTCTGGTGGTGTAGGCTTGGACTAGACTGGTCTGGGTGGACTTGGCAGTGCAAGCTGTGGTGTAATGGGAGTCTCCGAATAAGTCAGAACTTATTTAAGCAGCTCTATTGCCTTTGTCAAAGTGAGCGTGATCAAGGTGGAGACCTTAAGTCTGGTCTTGAGTTCTACTGGGGTGACATAGCCTACTGGACGTGATTGAGCAGGAGAGTATGAAAGACAGAACCCTTGAGACATAGAGAACTTTGACCAGGAGCCAGGGCCCATAAGAGCCAGGCCTGAAAGAGAGAGTGATTGACACCTGACATTTTGGGGGTTGTGATGTGGGGTTGTGATGTAACAGTCTGGTCGTGGTCTCTGTGAGACAGAGATCTGACAAAAGTTCTGATGCTGTTGCACTGTATGCTCAATTCTTTAGTTTGAAGCGTTTAAGAAATTGAACCACCTTGTGTTCTGTAACCACCAAGAAGTATTGTGCCTCTCAAACATGTAACCAACATGCTTGTGTGCTTTTGTATTTTAAATTGCATTAGTAAAGATCAACAGTTACGATATTATTTGGTCTGCATGCAGTTGTCTTTTTTCTGAAAGAGGAACCTTGGAAGCGAAGATGCCATCGCTCATGTTACAGGAGCTTTAAAAATAAAATAAAAATAATAATAGGGAGCTTAGATATGCAGCTAGTCTACACAGTACTGATCCCACACTCGCCATCTCTTGTTGACTAGAAGTGCCCTCCTCCTTTGCTATGTGTCTGTCTTAAAGGGGTTGTTTTGGCTTTTAATATTGATAACCTATCCACAGGATAGCTCATGAATATCAGATCGGCGGGGGTCTTACACCCGACACGCCCACTGATCAGCTGTTTGAGGAGACGGCGCGTGCAGTGTGCATGTGCAGTCTCCCTTCTCTCTTCCTGTCCTCTTCTGCTGTCTGATAGAAATACAGCAGCAAGCAGGAAGAGAGAAGGGAGATGGCACGCGTCGTCTCCTCAAACAGCTGATCCGATCGGCGGGGGTCCGACACCTGGCACCCCCACTGATCTGATATTGATGACCTATCCTGTGGATAGGTTATCAATATTAAATATTATAATAATATTTGTTCAAAAAAATTATAATAATATTATTAAGTCACATTCTGTGTCTAAGGGGGGAAATTGCTCATGAAAGGTCTATGGGTCTTGAGTAGAGATGAGCGAACTCGAACTGTATAGTTCGGGTTCGTACCGAATTTTCGTAAAAGTCCGGGTTCGGTGTTCGTCGCTTTCTTGGCGCTTTTTGAAAGGCTGCAAAGCAGCCAATCAACAAGCGTCATACTACTTGCCCCAAGAGGCCGTCACAGCCATGCCTACTATTGGCATGGCTGTGATTGGCCAGTGCAGCATGTGACCCAGCCTCTATTTAAGCTGGAGTCACGTAGCGCCGCACGTCACTCTGCTCTGATCAGTGTAGGGAGAGGTTGCAGCTGCGACGTTAGGGCAAGATTAGGCAGTGATTAACTCATCCAAAAGACTTCATTCAGTGATCGATCTGCAGCTGTGGATCATTGAACTGCTGCTATTCAATTGCTCACTGTTTTTAGGCTGCCCAGAGCGTTTTTCATTCACTTTTTTCTTGTGGTGCGCAAGCACAAGCTGCCACCAAGTGCATTTAACCCTCAATGGTGTGGTTGTTTTTGGCTAAATCCTACATCAGGGTCAAGCTGTCACACCAAGTGCATTCAACCATCAATAGTGTGGTTATTTTTTGGCCATATACTACATCAGGGGCAAGCTGTCACCAAGTGCATTTAACCCTCAATAGTGTGGTTATTTTTTGGCTAAATCCTACATCAGGGTCAAGCTGTCACACCAAGTGCATTTAACCATCAATAGTGTGGTTATTTTTTGGCCATATACTATATCAGGGGCAAGCTGAGCCTGTCACCAAGTGCATTGAACCCTCAATAGTGTGGTTGGTCAAGCTGTCACACCAAGTGCATTTAACCATCAATAGTGTGGTTATTTGTTGGCCATATCCCAGTCTAATTCTGTCTGTAAACCTATACCTGTCACCCAGCGCCTAAATACTAGGCCTCAAATTTATAGTCTGCTAAATCTGTGGTTATTGCTGTGGCTGGGCAAGTTATTTAGTGTCCGTCAAAGCACAGTTTTTGTTCTGGGTTGAAATACAATTCCCAATTTAGCAATTCTCTAAATTAGTGGTTTCTGCTGTATCAGGCATACTTTAAATTTATCCCTAAAAGGGTATATTAGATTCAAGGTGCTGATAGGGTCATTCTCAATAACTTCACACACACGCTACTGTGCATATCCCAGTCTAATTCTGTCTGTAAACGTATACCTGTCACCCAGCGCCTAAATAATAGGCCTCAAATTTATAGTCAGCTAAATCTGTGGTTATTGCTGTGGCTGGGCAAGTTATTTAGTGTCCGTCAAAGCAAAGTTTTTGTTCTGGGTTGAAATACAATTCCCAATTTAGCAATTCTCTAAATTAGTGGTTTCTGCTGTATCAGGCCTACTTTAAATTTATCCCTAAAAGGGTATATTAGATTCAAGGTGCTGATAGGGTCATTCTCAATAACTTCACACACACGCTACTATGCATATCCCAGTCTAATTCTGTCCGTAAACGTATACCTGTCACCCAGCGCCTAAATAATAGGCCTCAAATTTATAGTCTGCTAAATCTGTGGTTATTGCTGTGGCTGGGCAAGTTATTTAGTGTCCGTCAAAGCACAGTTTTTGTTCTGGGTTGAAATACAAGTCCCAGTAGCCGCCATAATTTACAGCGATATTTGGTGGGGCCCAATGCCGTTCTAAGGATGGTAAGGCCTGAGCAGGTACAGGCATTAGTCAATTGGGTGGCCGACAGTGGATCCAGCACGTTCACATTATCTCCCATCCAGTCTTCTGCAGAAAGCGCACAGATGGCGCCTGAAAACCAAGCCCATCAGTCTGTCACATCACCCCCATGCATACCAGGGAAACTGTCTGAGCCTCAAGTTATGCAGCAGCAGTCTCTTATGCTGTTTGAAGACTCCGCTGGCAGGGTTTCCCAAGGGCATCCACCTAGCCCTTCCCCAGCGGTGGAAGACATAGAATGCACTGACGCACAACTACTTATGTTTCCTGATGATTAGGACATGGGAATACCACCTCAGCACGTCTCTGATGATGTCGAACCACAGGTGCCAACTGCTGCGTCTTTCTGCAGTGTGCAGACTGAACAGGAGGTCAGGGATCAAGGCTGGGTGGAAGACGATGCAGGGGACGATGAGGTCCTAGACACCACATGGAATGAAGGTCGTGCCACTGACTTTCACAGTTCGGAGGAAGAGGCAGTGGTCAGACCGAGCCAACAGCGTAGCAAAAGAGGGAGCAGTGGGCAAAAGCAGAACACCCGCCGCCAAGAGACTCCGCCTGCTACTGACCGCCGCCATCTGGGACCGAGCACCCCAAAGGCAGCTTCAAGGAGTTCCCTGGCATGGCACTTCTTCAAACAATGTGCTGACAACAAGACCCGAGTGGTTTGCACGCTGTGCCATCAGAGCCTGAAGCAAGGCATTAACGTTCTGAACCTTAGCACAACCTGCATGACCAGGCACCTGCATGCAAAGCATGAACTGCAGTGGAGTAAACACCTTAAAAACAAGGAAGTCACTCAGGCTTCCCCTGCTACCTCTTCTGCTGCTGCCACCTCGGCCTCTTCTGCTGCTGCCGCCTCGACCTCTTCCTCCGCCTCTGGAGGAACGTTGGCACCTGCCGCCCAGCAAACAGGGGATGTACCACCAACACCACCACCTCCGTCACCAAGCATCTCAACCATGTCACACGGCAGCGTTCAGCTCTCCATCTCACAAACATTTGAGAGAAAGCGTAAATTCCCACCTAGCCACCCTCGATCCCTGGCCCTGAATGCCAGCATTTCTAAACTACTGGCCTATGAAATGCTGTCATTTAGGCTGGTGGACACAGACAGCTTCAAACAGCTCATGTCGCTTGCTGTCCCACAGTATGTTGTTCCCAGCCGGCACTACTTCTCCAAGAGAGCCGTGCCTTCCATGCACAACCAAGTATCCGATAAAATCAAGTGTGCACTGCGCAACGCCATCTGTGGCAAGGTCCACCTAACCACAGATACGTGGACCAGTAAGCACGGCCAGGGACGCTATATCTCCCTAACTGCACACTGGGTAAATGTAGTGGCGGCTGGGCCCCAGGCGGAGAGCTGTTTGGCGCACGTCCTTCCGCCACCAAGGATCGCAGGGCAACATTCTTTGCCTCCTGTTGCCACCTCCTCCTACTCAGCTTCCTCTTCCTCTTCTTCCACCTGCTCATCCAGTCAGCCACACACCTTCACCACCAACTTCAGCACAGCCCGGGGTAAACGTCAGCAGGCCATTCTGAAACTCATATGTTTGGGGGACAGGCCCCACACCGCACAGGAGTTGTGGCGGGGTATAGAACAACGACGAGTGGTTGCTGCCGGTGAGCCTCAAGCCCGGCCTGGTGGTGTGCGATAATGGGCGAAATCTTGTTGCAGCTCTGGGACTAGCCGGTTTGACGCACATCCCTTGCTTGGCGCATGTGCTGAATTTGGTGGTGCAGAAGTTCATTCACAACTACCCCGACATGTCAGAGCTGCTGCATAAAGTGCGGGCCGTCTGTTCGCGCTTCCGGCGTTCACATCCTGCCGCTGCTCGCCTGTCTGCGCTACAGCGTAACTTCGGCCTTCCCGCTCACCGCCTCATATGCGACAAGCCCACCAGGTGGAACTCCACCTTGCACATGCTGGACAGACTGTGCGAGCAGAAGCAGGCCATAGTGGAGTTTCAGCTGCAGCACGCACGGGTCAGTCGCACTGCGGAACAGCACCACTTCACCACCAATGACTGGGCCTCCATGCGAGACCTGTGTGCCCTGTTGCGCTGTTTTGAGTACTCCACCAACATGGCCAGTGGCGATGACGCCGTTATCAGCGTTACAATACCACTTCTATGTCTCCTTGAGAAAACAGGGCGATGATGGAAGAGGAGGTGGCCCAGGAGGAGGAGGAGGAGGAGGAAGAGGGGTCATTTTTAGCACTTTCAGGCCAGTCTCTTCGAAGTGACTCAGAGGGAGGTTTTTTGCAACAGCAGAGGCCAGGTACAAATGTGGCCAGCCAGGGCCCACTACTGGAGGATGAGGAGGAGGTGGAGGAGGATGAGGATGAAGCATGGTCACAGCGGGGTGGCACCCAACGCAGCTCGGGCCCATCACTGGTGCGTGGCTGGGGGGAAACGCAGGACGATGACGATACGCCTCCCACAGAGGACAGCTTGTCCTTACCCCTGGGCAGCCTGGCACACATGAGCGACTACATGCTGCAGTGCCTGCGCAACGACAGCAGAGTTGCCCACATTTTAACATGTGCGGACTACTGGGTTGCCACCCTGCTGGATCCACGGTACAAAGACAATGGGCCCACCTTACTTCCTGCACTGGAGCGTGATAGGAAGATGCGCGAGTACAAGCGCACGTTGGTAGACGCGCTACTGAGAGCATTCCCAAATGTCACAGGGGAACAAGTGGAAGCCCAAGGCCAAGGCAGAGGAGGAGCAAGAGGTCGCCAAGGCAGCTGTGTCACGGCCAGCTCCTTTGAGGGCAGGGTTAGCATGGCAGAGATGTGGAAAAGTTTTGTCAACACGCCACAGCTAACTGCACCACCACCTGATACGCAACGTGTTAGCAGGAGGCAACATTTCACTAACATGGTGGAACAGTACGTGTGCACACCCCTCCACGTACTGACTGATGGTTCGGCCCCATTCAACTTCTGGGTCTCTAAATTGTCCACGTGGCCAGAGCTAGCCTTTTATGCCTTGGAGGTGCTGGCCTGCCCGGCGGCCAGCGTTTTGTCTGAACGTGTATTCAGCACGGCAGGGGGCGTCATTACAGACAAACGCAGCCGCCTGTCTACAGCCAATGTGGACAAGCTGACGTTCATAAAAATGAACCAGGCATGGATCCCACAGGACCTGTCCATCCCTTGTGCAGATTAGACATTAACTACCTCCCCTTAACCATATATTATTGTACTCCAGGGCACTTCCTCATTCAATCCTATTTTTATTTTCATTTTACTATTATATTGCGGGGCAACCCAAAGTTGAATGAACCTCTCCTCTGTCTGGGTGCCGGGGCCTAAATATATGACAATGGACTGTTCCAATGTTGGGTGACATGAAGCCTGATTCTCTGCTATGACATGCAGACTGATTCTCTGCTGACATGAAGCCAGATTCTCTGTTACGGGACCTCTCTCCTCTGCCTGGGTGCCTGGGCCTGAATATCTGACAATGGACTGTTCCAGTGTTGGGTGACGTAAAGCATGATTCTCTGCTATGACATGCAGACTGATTCTCTGCTGACATGAAGCCAGATTTTCTGTTACGGGACCTCTCTCCTCTGCCTGGGTGCCTGGGCCTAAATATATGACAATGGACTGTTCCAGTGGTGGGTGACGTGAAGCCTGATTCTCTGCTATGACATGCAGACTGATTCTCTGCTGACATGAAGCCAGATTCTCTGTTATGGGACCTCTCTCCTCTGCCTGGGTGCCTGGGCCTAAATATCTGACAATGGACTGTTCCAGTGTTGGGTGTCGTAAAGCATGATTCTCTGCTATGACATGCAGACTGATTCTCTGCTGACATGAAGCCAGATTCTCTGTTACGGGACCTCTCTCCTCTGCCTGGGTCTAAATATATGACAATGGACTGTTCCAGTGGTGGGTGACGTGAAGCCTGATTCTCTGCTATGACATGCAGACTGATTCTCTGCTGACATGAAGCCAGATTCTCTGTTATGGGACCTCTCTCTTCTGCCTGGGTGCCTGGGCCTAAATATATGACAATGGACTGTTCCAGTGGTGGGTGACGTGAAGCCTGATTCTCTGCTATGACATGCAGACTGATTCTCTGCTGACATGAAGCCAGATTCTCTGTTACGGGACCTCTCTCCTCTGCCTGGGTGCCTGGGCCTAAATATATGACAATGGACTGTTACAGTGGTGGCTGACGTGAAGCCTGATTCTCTGCTATGACATGCAGACTGATTCACTGCTGACATGAAGTCAGATTCTCTGTTATGGGCCTCTCTCCTCTGCCTGGGTGCCTGGGCCTAAATATATGACAATGGACTGTTCCAGTGGTGGGTGACGTGAAGCCTGATTCTCTGCTATGACATGCAGACTGATTCTCTGCTGACATGAAGCCAGATTCTCTGTTACGGGACCTCTCTCCTCTGCCTGGGTGCCTGGGCCTAAATATATGACAATGGACTGTTCCAGTGGTGGGTGACGTGAAGCCTGATTCTCTGCTATGACATGCAGACTGATTTTCTGCTGACATGAAGCCAGATTCTCTGTTATGGGACCTCTCTCCTCTGCCTGGGCCTAAATATCTGACAATGGACTGTTCCAGTGTTGGGTGACGTGAAGCATAATTCTCTGCTATGACATGCAGACTGATTCTCTGCTGACATGAAGCCAGATTCTCTGTTACGGGACCTCTCTCCTCTGCCTGGGTGCCTGGGCCCAAATATATGACAATGGACTGTTCCAGTGGTGGGTGACGTGAAGCCTGATTCTCTGCTTTGACATGCAGACTGATTTTCTGCTGACATGAAGCCAGATTCTCTGCTATGGGACCTCTCTCCTCTGCCTGGGTGCCTGGGCCTAAATATCTGACAATGGACTGTTCCAGTGTTGGGTGACGTGAAGCATGATTCTCTGCTATGACATGAAGCCAGATTCTCTGCTGACATGAAGCCAGATTCTCTGTTAAGGGACCTCTCTCCTCTGCCTGGGACTAAATATCTGACAATGGACTGTTACAGTGGTGGCTGACGTGAAGCCAGATTCTCTGCTATGGGACCTCTCTCCAATTGATATTGGTTAATTTTTATTTATTTTATTTTAATTCATTTCCCTATCCACATTTGTTTGCAGGGGATTTACCTACATGTTGCTGCCTTTTGCAGCCCTCTAGCTCTTTCCTGGGCTGTTTTACAGCCTTTTTAGTGCCGAAAAGTTCGGGTCCCCATTGACTTCAATGGGGTTCGGGTTCGGGTTGGGTTCGGATCCCGAACCCGAACATTTCCGGGAAGTTTGGCCGAACTTCTTGAACCCGAACATCCAGGTGTTCGCTCAACTCTAGTCTTGAGCCATTAGAATTTCTCCTTGTGCTCTATGCCCTTAAATCTGGATAGTTGTCTAGAAAATCTATGCTGATAGGGTAGTGGAAAACCCTTCAGCCCCTCCTATAACTTGAGGTCATTTTAAAGGTTTGGTCCCAGTTGAAGGAAATGTGTCATCAACAAATGATCTATCGTTTTTATGTTTTACTTATATTTAAATAATTTTTGATGATGTTATTTTTAACATTTCATGTCAATATCTATATTTAAACAAAACCCCCTTTAAGGGGTTTTTCCAAGAGGTTACTATTGATGACCTAACCTCACGGCTTCATGCTGATCAGCTGGTTTTAGGAGCTACTGTGGCCAGAGCTGTGTGTATGCCTGGCTACTGCAGCGCTGCTCTTATTCACTGCTGCTTCTGCCACCACCAATCTGATATTGATGACCTATCCTAAAGATCAATATCTATAATCCGTAAAGCCCTTTGAATACCTGTTAACTATGGTAGAATTTGCGACATCCACAACTTATCTTTCTCATGACCTACTTTTTTTCCCCTTTTTTTACAGGAAAGAAAAATCTTATTGTTTGGGGCCGACGGTCATTTGAGACATTCGATGAAAAACTATTACCTCTGGCAAACACTATTATTGTGATTCTTACCAGGCAGCTGAGGTATGTGGAGGTCTGTGATCACATGAAGCTGAGGAGCTGCTTTCTCAGACTGTCTGCTTTGCAAAAATAATAAAAATTTTCTGCATGAGTGTCACCTTTCCTGACATGTCTGTTTCAGTGGCTGCTTGAATCCCCCATACAATTATGATTCCGGAGAATTGTTTCCTATGACTCTATATTGTTCCGCTCTTCTCCTATTTCTGCTATAAATTTACAGATAAAGGTACAAATGGGTGTTACCAGTTGGGGGTGGGGGGTGTCCCTGCACAGCATTGATTGGGCAATGACAGACTGTGCAGGGACACATCCCCAACTGGTAACACCTGTGTCTTTAGCATACATTTTGAGCAAGAATAGAAGAAGAATGGCAAAAAAATAGTAATAAGATTAAATCTTCCAGAATTGTAATTTCACGTGTAATACAATTATTTACTAAAACACGTCAGGAGTGGTGACAGGTCCTCTTTAAACTGAGCAATTGCATTGGCATAATACATGCAAATGTAATAGTGTAATAGGCCTAGAATCTACAGTTGGGAAAATTTACACAACTGTATGCTTTTTCCATCTGAAAATTACGGATCTGTAAAACACAGATACTGGCCGTATGCCTTCCGCATTTTGCCGATCAGCACTTCCTGCCCTTTCTTAGAAATGCCTATTCTTGTCGGCAAAAGGGACAAGAATAGGACACGTTCTATATTTTTGCAGGTCCACGGTACAGATTTACTGCATGTTTTGTGGCCCCATAGTTGTGACTAAATACTATGCAACTTTTATTTCTTATATCCTCATATTCTCTGTAACTGTGCAATTTACATGCTTATTCATGTGGCAGTCATGTTTTTCTTTTACTTGTTTTATTTCTAGTGAATTGCCAAAATATGCTGATTACATTTGCTGTGATGAAGAAGAAGTTGTGAATCTTGCTTCAAGTTCGACTCTCTGTAATGAAATAGAAACTATATGGGTACTAGGAGGAGTGGAGAGTTATTCAGTAAGTGCAGTGAAACACTGATTGGAAATGGACACTAGGGGGTGCAGCTGTCTAATATAAAAATGATGAAAACATACAGTGGTCAGCAACCTTCGATGCTTTATAACCTGCGTAGAGCTAGAATAGGGGTCAGCGTTGTCAGACAACAGGGTTGCTGTTTGACTCCTGGGTCCCGCCGCCTACCAGGGCAGTCCCGCTTTGTCACCGCATTGCTCTGCGCCTTTTTGTCAGAGTAGGTCCCACTCAAAGTGGCGACCATGGCGTTGTGAGTGGGCTTATGCCTTTTGATCAAAACGTACACTAATGCCTCTTGTACAGCATGCAGTATGGGGGGCTGTACACTTTAATATGGCGCTGAGAAGCGAGTTTGATTAGATCAAAGCATAGCATTGTGGATGTGCGATCCAGTTCTGTTTTTCTCCCCCTGGCATAGGGGTCAGCAACCTTCGATACTCCAGCATTTTGAATGGGGTTCAGCAAGCTTTGATTTTCCTGCATCTAGCATAAGGGTTAGTAACATTTGATGCTCCAACTGTTGCAAAACTATATCTCCCAGCATGCACTCTTGCTCTGCTATTTTCAGGACTCCCACGGAAGTGAATGGAGCATACTAGGAGTTGTAGTTTTACAACACCTCTATTGCCAAAGGCTACTGACCCCTAATCTAGAATCTTTTCACTTTTGCTTAGAGTGGGGTTCTAAATGGAGACACCAACTATCATTTTCATACTTCATAATAGACAGGACAATCTCTTTAATATAGTTCCTAGTATTCATTTCTTCTCTTTCCTTCATTTTTAAATTTTTTTTATTTAAGTAATAGCATAATATTAAAAATAAGATTTATTTTATGTTTAATGGAAGCTTCTTCACCACATCATATATCATCAAATACCATTACCACTTCTCTTTACAGAACATGATGAAACACCCTTGGTGTAACCATATATACTTCACACACATTATGGCAGATTTTGAATGTGATACCTTCTTTCCAGAGTTTGACAAGAACATCTTCAAATTAAAAGAAGAGTAAGTAAAGGCATATTATGCCGTACTGTCTAGGATTTACAACCTAAAAGTAGACGTGCCAAATGAAACGATCAATATCATCTGGGCCAGAAGGTCGCCTACTTTACACATATTAAACTGTCACCATTGCACTGTAGGTTCCCTTCTGTTTTCTGTGAATTTGATGTTGAAAAACTTTCAAAGTTTAATAATACACTGAGCAAAAATATAAACGCAACACTTTCGGTTTTGCTCCCTTTGCTGAACTCAAAGATCTGAAACATTTTCTACATACATAAAACACCCATTACTCTCAAATATTGTTCACATATCTGTCTAAATCTGTGTTAGTGAGCACTTCTCCTTTGCCGAGATAACCCATCCCACCTCACAGGTGTGGCATATCAAGGTGCTGATTAGACAGCATGAATATTGCACAGGTGTGCCTTAGACTGCCCACAATAAAAGTCCACTCTGAAATGTGCACAGTTTTGCCTTGGGGGGGGGGGGGGGGGGCAGAAAACCAGTCAGTATCTGGTGTGGCCACCATTTGCCTCACACATTGCAACACATCTCCATCACATAGAGTTGATCAGGTTGTTGATTGAGGAGTGGCCTGTGGAATGTTTGTCCACTCCTCTTCAATAGCTGTGCGAAGTTGCAGAATATTGTCAGGAACTGGAACACGCTGTCGTATAGGCCGATCCAGAGCATCCCAAACATGCTCAATGGGTGACATGTCCAGTGAGTATGTTGGCCATGCAAGAACTGGGATGTTTTCAGCTTCCGGGAATTGTGTACAGATCCTTGCAGAATGGGGCTGTGCATTATCATGCTACAACATGTCGTGATGGTCGTGGATGAATGGCACAACAATGGGCCTCAGGATCTCGTCACGGTATCTCTGTGCATTCAAAATGCCATCAATAAAATGCACCTGTGTTCGTTGCCCATAACATACGCCTGCCCATACCATAACCCCACCGCCACCATGGGCCACTTGATCCACAACGTTGATGCCAGCAAACCACTCTGCCATCTGCCATGAACTGTGAAAATCGTGACCCATCCGTGAACAGAACGCCTCTCCAACGTGCCAGGCGCCATCGAATGTGAGCATTTTCCCACTCAATTCGGTTACGACGACGAACTGCAGTCAGGTCCAGACCTCGATGAGGACGACGAGCAGGCAGATGAGCTTCCCTGAGACGTTTTCTGACAGTTTGTGCAGAAATTATTTGGTTATGCAAACCGATTGTTGCTGCAGCTGTCCGGGTGGCTGGTCTCAGATGATCATGGAGATGAACATGCTGGATGTGGAGGTCCTGGGCTGGTGTGGTTACACGTGGTCTGCGGTTGTGAGGCCGGTTGGATGTACTGCCAAATTCTCTGAAACGCCTTTGGAGACGGCTTATGGTAGATAAATGAACATTCATTGCTGAAAATGATAGGGTGTCGCCCTGACTCCTTATGTCCGAAATGCAGGACAGATGACGCCGGGTTGTTCCACATGATCTGGCAATGCAGCACTCTGCACAGGTATTGGTCTAAGATAATAACCCTGATTAAAAAAATATACTGTGCTAAATATACATTAGACGCGAAAATGTGCAAACTCGGATTGTTCGACTCTGAGTCCCTGCAACCTCCCATTAAGACAGGTATTAATAAAATCTTATATCAGGCTAGAAAAACCATCGCTGCTAAATGGATTCAGCCGTCTCCTCCTAGCTTTGCTGAATTTGTGGCTAGGATGAATGTGGTCATAAGGCTGGAGAGGAGAACGTACTTGAAGCGAAACTGTTTATCGAAATTTGATTCCGTATGGGGACTGTGGATAGATAGATCTGGGGTGTGCAGCCAGTGGCTATCCTTGCACCATGGTAGCTGGATTATTCCAGGTCGTCCTTAGTGCAATGGTGTCACATGTGCGATTGCAACTGACAATGTATGACTATTAGCCAAAGGAATGTGTACTGGGGGTGTCCCACTGTCTCCTTATCCCTGAATACAGGGGTTATATTTACCATCCTTACCTGTCAGTCAGCGTAATTGGTGGGGTGAGTCTGACGTTGTCTCCCTTACCTTCGCTATTGAAACCATACTTACCATCTTTGCTCGTTGGCCCATAGAATTGGTATCACGGGTCTGCCAATGTCTCCATTGTCTCCGTTGTTGAGTTCACTATTGTAATCTATGTATTGCATATATTCTAAATGTATCTGGATGATATGTTATATTTGCTGCTCATCTCATTCAATGTTTGTGTTATGGGGGATTTTGTTATTGTATTTAATGAAAACATTTGTTTTTGTTTTTTGCTTTTATTTCAATAAAAAATATCTGATTTAAAAAAATTAGCATTCATTGCATAGGCAACAGCTCTGGTAGACATTCCTGCAGTTAGCATGCCAATTGCACGCTCCCTCAAACGTTGCAACATCTGGGGCATTGTGCTGTGTGATCAAACTGCACATTTCAGAGTGGGCTTTTATTGTGGGCAGTCTGTGTGCAATATTCATGCTGTCTAATCAGCACCTTGATATGCCACACCTGTGAGGTGGGATGGATTATCTCAGCAAAGGAGAAGTGCTCACTAACACAGATTTAGACAGATTTGTGATCAATATTTGAGTGTAATGGGTCTTTTGTGTATGTAGAAAATGTTTCAGATCTTTGAGTTCAGGTCATGCAAAATGGGAGAAAACCCATGAAAGTGTTGCATTTATATTTTTGCTCAGTGTATATACTAGTGACTGTTAAGTGCTCAGGGGATTCCACACTAATGCAAGTGCCCATGCCCTTTGGAGACTGCTGTTGATCTCTCCTCCCATTTTTCACTGTAAGCCCAGTGTCCTTACCTCACTGTTTCTGCTCACTTCACTGCCGGGCCCAGGCATGCGCTGTACACTGCCCACTGTGGGCAGCTGCATCAGTGAACTGACTGCGTATGCCTGGGCCCGGCAGGGAAGCGAGCTGGCGAGGGATTTCAGGGAGCAGAGTCAGTGACGTAAGAACACTGAGCTGTCTTACAGTAAAACATGGGATGAGAGATTAATGGCATTCTCTGGAGGCCATGGGCACTTGCATCAGTTGGGGAATGCCCCTGGGCACTTGCAAGTAATTAGCATATATAATCAAATACACAGAAAACAGAAAGAAAGGTATCTTTATAGCAGTTAGAGCTCCATTTTCCCCAGCAGGGCTCCCGTTAAGCTGCATATCTGTAAGGTAAAACCTAGCTGCCAGACCGCTTATACAGTCATGGCCGCAAATGTTGGCACCCCTGAAATTTTTCAAGAAAATGAAGCATTTCTCACAGAAAAGTATTGCAGTAACACATGTTTTGCTATACACATGTTTATTCCCTTTGTGTGTATTGGAACAAAACCAAAAAAAGGAGGGAAAAATGAAAATTGGACATAATGTCACACCAAACTCCCAAAAAGGGCTGGACAAAATTATTGGCACCCTTAACTTAAAGGATAACTGTCACATTTAGACCCTAATTTCAATTTTCATATATGTTATATAACATGATATTCCAGAATCAGTTACTATTAGACTGACTTACCCCATATTTAATAAGATTCAGCCCTTAGCAACCAGTCTGCGTAAAACTGCAATTTCACTATTCAGTTAGGATGGCCGCCACTGCCCTCACCCTAAGGCCAATCCCGCCTGCCCTCACTAGCCAGTAACAATAGCCCCCCAAAAGTGTCAGTAACCAGAGCCCTCCCCCCTAAAGGGTTAATCTCCTGCAGCACAAAGGGGTCCTCTTACCACATGTTGATTTCATTTATACACTGAGCAGATGGCAGATCTCTCTTCCCTGGTCTGCGCTGCTCCAACTCTGCATTGTGCCAGTCTGCTGAGTGAGGGAGCGTCTGCCAAGCGCAGGGACAGGGAGAAGTGCCCACTGTTATCAGCTGCTGGGGAGGACCTGGCTTTAATCATTTACTTACAGTCCTTGGCTGTCTGTAATCTGACCTTGCACGCTGCGTGCTTCTGCGTCCTCCGTCCTTCAACAGATAGACGGACCATGCATAGCAACCCTATTTTAAGCACAGGTAAAAGTAGGCAGTACAGGGAACAAAAATGTGGAATTAAAGGGTTATTGAATACACAGTGAAAAGTTTAAATAGGGCCACCAAGGTGATATTAATCACCACAATCCAATACTCCCAAAAAAATAAATAATATACAACAGTTTAATATTTGGTTGCACACCCTTTGGAAAAAATTACTGAAATCAGTTGCTTCCTATAACCATCAATAAGCTTCTGACAAATCTCTCACCCGGAATTTTTTACAGCAAACTGCTCCTGGTCTCTCTTATTGGAAGGGCGCCTTTTCCCAACAGCAATTTTAAGATCTCTCCACAGGTGTTCCATGGGATTTAGAGCTGGACTTATTGCTGGCCACTTCAGAAGTCTCTAGTCTTTGTTGCCACCCATTTCTGGGTGCTTTTTGACATATGTTTGGGGTCATTGTCCTGCTGGAAGACCCAAGATCTCGGACGCAAACTGAGCTTTCTGACACTGGGCTCTACAGTGCGATCCAAAATCTGTTGGTAATCCTCAGATTTCATGATGTCTTGCACACATTCAAGGCACCCAGTGCCGAGGCATTAAAACAACCCCAAAACATCAATGAACCTCCACCATATTTCACTGTAGGTACTGTGTTCTTTACTTTGTAGGCCTCATTCCATTTTCGGTAAACAGTAGAATGATGTGCTTTACTAAAAAGCTCTATCTTGGTCTCATCTGTCCAAAAGATGTTTTCCAATAAAGATTTTGGCTTACTCAAGTAAATTTTTACAAAATGTAGTGTCGCTTTTTTATGTCTCTTGTGTCAGCAGTGGGGTCCTCCTGGGTCTCCTGCCATAGCGTTTCATTTCATTTAAATGTTGATGGATAGTTTGCGCTGACACTGATACTCCCTGAGCCTGCAGGACAGTAGTGTTGAGTGAGAATATTCGAATATCGATTTTTTTTTTGCGAATATCGGCACTTCGCTAATTCGCGAATATTTCGAATATAGTGCTATAAATTCGCTATTTTGAATATTCGTTTATTTTTAATTTTTTTATTGTTATATTTTTTTTCTTTCCCACTTCCCAAAACTAGTTCTTACCTGTCCTTAGGATTCCTGGCTTCCTGGCTGCTCCAGTCAGTGCCCGTTGCCGCTTCTGCCGACTTCCGTGCTCATGGAGCGTCCCCATCACCATGGGAACGTCTCCATACTAGAATGTACTGTCTGATATGAGAATTACGTTGAAATCGCAATGCGATTAATCTAACTTGAAGTATTCGCATTGCGATTTCAACTTAGACCTGATTTACTATGGTTGGCTTGGTAGAATTAGCGAAGAAGAGGACTATGACAAATGTATTTGTCATATTCCTCAAAACGAAGTTAACAAAATATTCTCCAACTTCGTTTTAGCTCCATATCCATCAACTTCGCTAATTCTAGCAATCAAATAGGAAAGTTGACTAGTAGAGACAGCTAAGTTTTTAATTCGCTATGCGATAATATTACTTTGCTTTTTTTAAAATAAATAGAATAATTATAATACTTGATTATTATAATGATTCTATTTATTTAAAAAAAAAAGCAAAGTAATATAATCGCATAGCGAATTAAACACAGCTGTTTCTATAGTCAACCTTCCTATTTGATTACTAGAATTATCGAAGTTGACGAATATTGAGCAAAAACGAAGATGGAGAATACTTCGTTATCTTTGTTTGAGGAATATGACGAATACATTCGTCATATTCGTCATCTTCGCTAATTCTAGATATCAAACATATAGGAAAGTAGCCTTAAGTTACAATCGCAATACGCGATTATTTAAATCGCATATTAATCGTGATAACTAGAATAATGATGAATATTCGTTTTCGGCGAATATTCGCAAATTTCGTCTAAATCGAATATATGGCACCTCCCACTCATCACTACAGAACAGCTTGAATATCTTTGGAACTTTTTTGGGGCTGCTTATCCACCATCCAGACTATCCATCCATGCCCAGGGAGATTAGCTACAGTGCCATGATTTGCAAACTTCTTGATAATATTGCCCACTGTGGATAAAGGCAAATCTAGATCTCTGGAGAGTGACTTGTAACCTTGAGATTGTTGATATTTTGATACAATTTTGGTTCTCAAGTCCTCAGACAGTTCTCTTATCCTCTTTCTGTTGTCCATGCTTAGTGTGGCGCACACAGACACACAATGCAAAAACTAAGTGAACTTCTCTCCTTTTTATCTGCTTTCATGTGTGATTTTTATATTGTCCACGCCTGTTACTTGCCCCAGGTGAGTTTAAAGGAGCATCACATGCTTGAAACAATCTTATTTATCCACAATTTTGAAAGGGTGCCAATAATTTTGTCAAGCCCATTTTTGGAGTTTGGTGACATTATGTCCAGTTTGCTTTTTCCCCCTCCTTTTTAGGTTTTGTTCCAATACACACAAAAGGAATAAACATGTGTATAGCAAAACATGTGTTACTGCAATACATTTCTGTGAGAAATACTTCATTTTCTTGAAAAATTCCAGGGGTGCCAACATTTACAGCCATGACTGTAAATTAATGTCATTTTATTACATGATTACCCATATTACACAAACATGATTAAAAAAGAGTATAGTGCAGGGAAAGAAACAACATCATCTGGAGGATAAACACAGCGGATACTACGTCCATAAATCAGTCCATCTATGTCATATGCTGGAGGATAAAGTGCAAATGCAAAGACATGTTCATACACAAAGGACATAGAACGGTCACCCATGCTGTGTCTCCTCCAGGATGACGTCAGCACCGACGCGCGTTTCGGCAAACCTTATAAGCGGACTGGCAGTCATTTGTAGGTTTTGTATTATGGTGTTTTGCCATAGGCTTATGCTAGTTATCTACTCCTTGAGTAGCAATAGATTCCCTGGTTGGGGTACATATTGGTTTTTATATCTGTAAGGTAGTTGGTCTTCTGTATAAGCTAGATATATATATTTTCATAGAATGTTGAACCTAAGGATGACATGGTTCCCACTTTAAACTTGTGTTCTCAGGAGCCACCATCTGCATAGCATTGTTCTTCTTCCCCATCTACTACATATTATACTGAATTAAAGAAGGGCAGCATGTATAGTATTATCTTACCGCGCCGTATGCCGTAATGTACTGAATTACAGTGAGCAAATCGGTATTGAGGCTATGTCTGTAGCTAATTAACATTTCCTGTACCATGTGCATAAGGCCGATATGGTAGCTATAGAGAAGGTGGCTCTATTTAAGTTTCAGCACGTTCTCTTTTCCAAATGTACAAATAAAGAATTAGATAGGTGTCTTCAGCTTGCTGAGCAGCTAATATAAAGCTAGGTCTCTAATGGGAACCATAGGTAAAATGTTTGCAGGTAGAGTGCTGACATATACGATAATGATTTTACTTTTCATTTCAGATATCCAGGCATTCCAGCTGGAATTCAGGAAGAAAAAGGAGTAAAATACATATTTCAAGTCTATAAAAAAGATCAACCCCCAAACAGTAAATGATTTCTATACTGAAATAGATCACAAAGTAAAAGTCATCTCACTTCCTAGAATATTAAAGTACCAAAATTGTTTTACCGTCAAGCTCATTTTTGCAACTCTGCTAAAAAACTAAAATACAATCTTTTTGACATTCAGTCAGTCCAAGATGTAGTTTTCTATGGGAGCCAAGCCTGCCTCCTGTTTTAGGGAAGACAGTGCAGTGGGGAAGGGCTTCTGCTGCAGCCAAGTGCCTTACAGCCAGAGACAGGCTAGGTTAGAGGTTTGTGAGAAAGAAGAGTCAGTGTCTGTCTTGGCTGCTTGTCTAAGAGGGGTCTAATGGCTTGCCCATCCCTGAGCAAAAGGTTTTATTACACAGATCCTCTTTAATATTTTTTTTTTGTATTTCACAGAAAACAGCACTGAGTGTTTTGTTGTTCAAAATCCACAGAAAAATCTGGACAGCTTGTGATTAAACTTATGTGAAAGCAATGAATTTTCTGTTGTGAATGGTACAGGCAGAAATAAAATGATCTGTTGGAGAACGAAAATTGCAGTAGGAAAAAAATCTCTTAACTAAATGGTGGACAAAGTTCAAAACTCATTGAATTTTCCCTAGTAACCAATCATGTCACTGACTTGATTTCCCCAAAAAATCTATAAAAAATGAGAGCTGAATTCTGACTGGTAGGTATGAGCAACTATGTAATGATCACCCTGTAGTATTACGTTACAAGGGAATGCCTTGGCTGACCCTGGGTTACCCATCAAGATCTGCTGTTTGCTAGGGGTGCTGGAACCAGTCTCATCAACTGAATGGCGTTGTCTGTGATGAATCCTCTTTAAGACTACTTTCACACTAGCGTTTTTCTGGATCCGGCAGGGTTCATCAAAAACGCATCCGTTACTGATAATACAACCATCTGCATCGGTTCTGAACGGATCCGGTTGTATTATCTTTAACATAGCCAAGACAGATTCGTCATGAACTCCATTGAATGTCAATGAGGGACAGATCAGTTTTCTATTGTGTCAGAGAAAACGGATACCGGAAAGTATTAAGACTAGTGTGAAAGTAGCCTAAGCCAAAAACATTTCTATAGTATTTGCACCAAATCATATCTAAATAGAAGAAAGTTTATAGCAAAGATACCAATGGGACTGAGGCTACCAATATAGAAAAAGTGCCTCAGCTGTTACATCAGCTTGAAATGACAAATGGTGGATCATCATACATGAGTAATGTTCCATTCTGATTCTGATTACAGATTTTCTGTTAAATCATTAGTTAGATGGCCTATTACACACACAGATCTTTTCTTATACACACCAACTATTGGTCTGATTGGACAGGTATTCGTTAGATAATCTGTTGGTGTAATACAGCCCTTAGGTTGGGTTCATATCTGAGACATCACCACCGGAGTCCCACTCACAATAATGGGATCTAGCAGGAGTCTGGCCACTTTCTGGCATATATGACAACTTTCAGCCAGACAAAAAACGTTGCGTGTAGCATTTTCTGTCTGGCTGAAAGCCGGCATGCACATCAGATACAGTGACCGGATTACCGCCGGATCCCATTACTGGAACAGAATGCAGCTGAAACAGAATGCCGGAGTTCACAGCACAGATATGAACCCATCCTTATCTATACACAAAGGGGATATCTCCTTAACATTACAGGCAGGTTTAGAATAATATATAACTGCCGTAAGGTGATGTGTACAGACCAAGAAGTGGCGCCTATTAGGCTTAGTGGCTAGTGCGAAAACTGATGGATTTTATGGTTTTTGTTTACATATAGACAGTGACACGGAAAATTAAAAATAGCAATCAAAAATTCTTTAAAAATGTGTTTGCTCCTGCTGGTCATTACAGTTTGCTTAGACCATGGACACCACTGTTCAAAACCCTCCCAGCGTCACCGAAATATACTAAGATTGTGAGCGCAAGGATCAGATCTTAGCTTATGTGCGCAATGTGAATGTGCACCTAAATGATCTGACATCCACCAACCCTGCTCCACCAACTCCCCTGCTGCGGCTAACCCGGATCCCGCTCTGCCATCTTTCTATGTGCCAGGATCTAGACCTCGCCTATCAACCCTTCCATGCTTCAGTGGTGACCCTAAACAATGTCGGGGGTTCATAAATCAATGCACCCTGCATTTCGAACTTTTGCCTCAGACCAAGCCAAAGTGGCGTTCCTTATGTCACACCTCATTGGAGAGGCACTGGCCTGGATCAACCCACTCTGGGAGAGGAATGACCCAGTCATCATGGATCTTCAGGCTTTCCTGGAGGCCTTCCACAGGGTGTTCGATGAGCAGGGACGTACCACCTCAGCCGCGTCTTCTATAATGCAGTTGCATCAAATGATCCAGTTCAAATATCAGTATGCAGGCCAGTTCCATACACTGGCCTCTCAACTGGGCTGGAAAACTCGTGGCCGCCTTCTGGGAGGGTGTCTCCGGGAGAATTGAGGACAAGCTGGCCGGACAGGATGTTCCTTCCACCCTGGATGACCTCATCTCCCTGGCCTCTCAGATCTATTTGCAGTTTCAGGAATGGGCCAGAGAAGCAGCATGAGAAAGAAGAACTTTTCATTCGGCATCTTCTTCCCAGCGAGCTCAAATCCTTCAGCCTTCCACGTTGGGCTGACTGAACAGGAATGTGACCACATCTGTACAAGAGGACTTTGTGCCAGTCATCTGCACCGTTCTTGTCCCCTGAAGATAGGAAACCCCTGAGCCTAAGGTCTGTTGGAGAGGCGACCCTAGGTGAAAATAATTTTTCTCTACCCCTGACTCTGCCGGCAACATTGTCGTTTGGAGATAATCGATTCACTTAGAAGGCGCTTATGGATTCCAGATCGGCAGGAAACTTCATGCAGCAAGCCATAGTGGATCGATATTGTATTCCAATCCGACGCCTGCAGACTATTGATGGTGTCATCCGTCGATGGGAGGGCTCAATCTGAGTTTGTACAATTTAATACTGAACCTGTGAAACTGCAGGTGGGAGCTTTCCATACTGAAGAGATTTCGTTCTTGATTCTTCCAAGTCTGTCTCATCCTCTCCTTTTGGGACTACCATGGCTCCGTATCCATGAACCTGTTCTTGATTGGAAGTCTGGATAGGTGCTTCGCTGGGGACAGTCCTACCTTGTAAAATGTCTTTCTCCTGTTCATCCTGCTTGGTCACCTCAGGTACCACCAAATCTTCAAGATCTGCCTGTGGCACACCATGCCTATACGGATGTCCTCGATAAGAAGGAAGCTGACCAGGAACCTCGACCTGGTTCCCTGCCTCCCTGTGGTCGCATTTATCCTCTGTCACCAGCAGAGACACAAGTCATGTCCGAATATATTCAAGAAAATTTTTATACAGGATTTATGTGGAAATCATCTTCTCCGGCTGGTGCTGACTTCTTCTTTGTGAAGAAAATAGATGGTTCTCTCTGGCCATGCATCAATTATAGGGGTCTCAATAAGATCACGGTCAAGAACAAATACCCTCTTCCCCTTTTTCCAAAGTTGTTTGCCTCATAACAGCTAAGATCTTCTCCAAATTAGATCTGCGTGGGGCCTACAACTTGATGCGAATTTGTCAAGGGGACGAGTGGAATACCACCTTCAACACTCGTGATGGTCACTATTAGAGATGAGCGAATTTTTCAAAAATTTGATTCGCCAGTTCGCAGAATTTTTGGGATAAATTTGGTTCGATCCGAATTGATTCAGGGCGAATTACATTAAAAAACTACTATTTTCTGGCTGCAGAGAGCCTTCATAGTGGTGTAGAACACTGTGCCTTGCAATAACACGCATAGGGAATCTGCTTTGGTAGTGAAATAATACTGTGAGTCAGTATGACATGCAGATGACAGGCGTCGCTCTTAGAATCACTGCACACTTCACTTATTTGGGCAGTCACGGGGCAAAAACTGACTAAATAACTCAAGTATAAACTCTTGATGTTAGCGCCTAGAATAAGCACACTCCTTTTACAAAAAAAGCCAGTGTCACATAAAAAATTTCCCCACTAAGTAGTTTGGTCCATACCGCAAGTGTAAGGCCGATTTATTGGCCTGTATTTGTGGGAGGGGCAAGGCTGCCTACTTCAACAGCCAGCGTCCCTCTCACTCTGTACGTCGTTACAGCGTTTGATGAGCCACACCTGGCTTCCCAGTGAGAGGAGTTCAGCATACCTGGATATCCTGACGTCGGTGAGGGTGAGAAGCTGCTTCTCTGCAGTGCACAGTGTAAGGGTCCGGCCGGCGGGGGGCTCGTTCCCCTAGGTGAGGGGGGGCTCCCCCGCACCGGAGCATAATGCCAGGGAGTTGCGCGGCTCCCCACGCGGTACGGGTGTCCAGCCGGCGGTGGGTCGGCCCCTGGCTGATGGGGGTTCCCCCGCACTGGTGCACTCTGCCAGGGAGCTGCGCGGCTCCCCACGCGGTTATCATGTAGGGACACAGGGGACACCGTGGCCCCGCTCCTTATCTTCGTTAAAGTCTGGCACGGGCCGCCGTGCCGTTAGTGAGGCAGGGATCAGGGATGAGAGAACCAGGCCGTTCAGGGGGAGCAGGTCATAGCCGGTGGCTAGCTTCCTTCTGCCGGCTGCACACAAGGTCGCCAAGAGGGTCATTTAGGCACGGGGGATTAATTAGTCCATACAGGTGAGTACTAGGTCTCCGGGGAGGGGTGTGTTACAGAGTACTGCACGGTCTACAGACCTGGTCCACCGTAGTAAATCCTAGCTGGGATTGCTGGTCAGGAGCCGAGGTTCACTCGTCTCAGTGTCAAGCCAGTACAGGGGCTTAGTAGGCGCAGCTTGCAGTGGTAGCTTCCCCCCCAGGTTAGGCAATTCTTATTGGCAAGGGTTAATGGTAAAAAAAAAAATTAAAGAAAAAAAAGAAATTTTTTATTTATTTTTTACTTGTTTGCGTCGTTCTTTACGACCAATGCACCAATTGCGGTAAAAGTACAGGGGACAGCATGTCCCCGCTCCTTGTCTTCAACAAAGTCTGGCATGACCCGCCGTGCCATTAGTTAGGCAGGGATCGTGGCTGGGAGAACTAGGCTCGGTCAGGTGGAGCAGCTCATAGGCAGTGGCTGGCTTCCGTCTGCTGCCCGTACATAAGGTTTCCCATGGGGTTATTTAGCTACAGGGTGTTATTGAATCCATGCAGGTGATTACCAGGGATCTTAGACGGGTGTGTTGGGTCTGGTTTAGTAGGGACGGGTTTAAAAAAAAAAAAAGGAAAAGGGAATTCATAGTACAGAGTACCGCACGGTCTACAGGCCTGGTCCGCTGTGAGCAACCCTAGCGGAGGCTGCAGGTCAGGGGCCTAGGTTCGCTGGTGTCAGTGTTAAGCCAGTACGGGGGCTTAGTAGATGCGGCTTGCCCTGGTATTTTACCCTCCCTAGGTTTCCAGGTTAAGTAAATTTTAATTGGTAAAGGGTTAATTTGTAAAAAATAAATAAAAATGCTGCTCTTGTTCCATCATTCACGTTTTACACATTCGCAGGGTTTCCTCACGACATGTGCACAATCCAGTGTTGATGCCTTAATTGTTTTGTTTCTAGGTCCAAACCTTGTCTCAAGTTACATCCTGAAATTTGGCTTATCGGCAAGGTAGTAGGGTACACGTCGGGGAGGGGGGAGGAAGCTTGGTTTGTGTCTCATGCACTGTCTCACGTCCAGGTCGTGCTGTGTTACTACCGTTCTGCGGTTGTCAGTCCGTAGGTATTCTGAGCAGGTAAGTGCATGGTCACCCTCTGGGTGTTACTTTCTGGGTGTCTGTTCGAGTTGGAGAAGGGTTTTGATCGGTCTTTTTGAAGTGCCCCCCTTTCAGCGGTGGAGAGTTAGTCCCGATGGGGTGGTCACAGGTAAGTTTAGCAAGAAGGAGAGACTTATCATCGACCTGTCAGCCCCACATGGTTACCACGTCCCTAGTCTTAACTCCCTCATTCCTTCAGAGGAAGTGGGCATGAGGTATTCTTCTACTGATAAGTGGAAGGTCCGATACTACTTTTCCACCAAGCTCACTTTCTGTTCTAGGAGCAGCCCGTGGCTCTTTGATCAGTTGGCTCAGGCCTCCATTGGGTTTTAGAATATAAGGTACGCTCTGAATTTGTTATTCATTACTTCCTGCTGATCTCGAGGCCAGGGTCAGCCCCCTTAGGGCTGGGGAGATTGTTGAGCTGTCTTCCCAGTTAGGTGTCCCGGTCTCCCCCAAGAGACCTGCTAGCTCAGGTTTTGCTGCTATTTTGGCACCCACTTGGTCGCAGGCGAGTGGCCTGCTGAGGTGAGACAAATCCCAGGTTTCCTGCAAACCTCAGCACTTTTCGAGCTGTACCCCATTGTGGTGGCCGCCCGTGTTTGGGGCAGCAGCTGGGTAAATCGCACTGTTTTGTTTGTAACCGACAACGCTGCGGTGGTAGATATCTTAACCAATGGGTTGTCTAAGTCGTCTTATGTCATATGTCTCTTGAGACGTCTAGTTCAACTCTCCTTGCGACATCATTTTTGTGTTAGTAGTACGCATGTGCCAGGTTCTCAAAATGTGGCAGCTGATGCTTTATCGAGGGCTAATTTCTCCCTTTTCGCAGGTCACGCCATAGGCGGATGTTGTGGGCGCTACCGTCCCCCTTCACGAGTCACTAATACTGGTTTAAATGGTCACCTAGAGACGGCCCACTCCTTACTAGCCAAGCCCCTTTCGCCGTATACAACTAGGGCGTATCGCACTGGGTGGAGGGCATTTGCAGGTTTTAGGGAATATGCCCTCAAAGGGAGTCCAGTTTTGTTGAATACATCCTTGCCTTCATTGGCTACTGCCACTCGGAGCTCAAGCTGTCCCACAACACGGTGAAGTCGTACTTGTCGGGGGTGCAGCATTTCCTCTCTGTCAGTCATCCTGAACGGGCATCGGCGTTCTCTGTGCATGCTGTCAAAGCTACGTTGAGGGGTTTGAGCAGATGTGGACCAGGAGGCCAAGTACGCATACAAGCTGTTACTGGACTGCTTTCCGTAACCTATCTGACATTCTGGATAGGAACCTTTCGGGTTTTGCCCAGCCTGGTGCTTAAATCCGCTGTTTATTTAGCCTTCTATGGTTTCTTGAGGCCTGGGGATAGTAGCAAGTTTCTCACAGTCAGCCAGTTGGTCCAGGGTCCCGAGGGTTACGTGCTGCTGCTGAGGACATCCAAGACCTCGCAGACAGGTCCCCCAGTCCCAACGTCCTAGTTCCCTATGTCTCATCGATGGTGCCCTGTCAGAGTTCTTCATCAGCTGCAGGTTCAGGCCAGATAGTCCACTATTGCCATTCGGGGTGGTACCGCTCGCTTCTCACCAGTTCATGTCTCACATACGCTCCTCAGTTGCCAGTTTGGGCGGCGACCCAGCTACGATCTCAGGACATCTATTCGTATAGGTGCAGCATCCACAGCCTACAAGAATCAGGTACCAGCGCATGCCATCCAGAAGTTGGGTCGTTGGCGCCCCTCGTGTTTTTAGCCGCTATATACCTTACCCCAAAACTAAGATGTCAATGGCTTTCCAAAGTCTGGTTTTGTGATCTATGCTGTAATAATTACTCCTGCTACTCAGTATGTCTTTTGCCCTCTTTCAGGTGTCCCTACTACGGCGCGGTTGCGGCATAACTCTAACCGCTTAGGGGCAGGGTAGTCTCAGGTGGGACGGGGTGCATTCTCTTGGTTGCCACGACCACAAGTGTAAGGCCGATTTATTGGCCTGTATTTGTGGGAGGGGCAAGGCTGCCTACTTCAACAGCCAGCGTCCCTCTCACTCTGTACGTCGTTACAGCGTTTTCCCCACCCACCCACCCTTACTATCCACTACTCTTAAAGGGGATGCCCTCTTTCAGGTGTCCCTACTACGGCGCGGTTGCGGCATAACTCTAACCGCTTAGGGGCAGGGTAGTCTCAGGTGGGACGGGGTGCATTCTCTTGGTTGCCACGACCACAAAAGGAGGTGTAAAGTCACCCATACATTTTCCCAAAGAAAGCCTGTATCACATAAAGAATTTCACCACTAAGTAGTTTGGTCCATACCACAAAAGGAGGTGCACAGTCACCCCGAAATTTTCCCAAAGAAAGCCTGTGTCACATAAAGAATTTTACCACTAACTAGTTCGGTCCATACCACAATAGGTGGTGTACAGTCACCCATCAATTTTCCTAAACAAAGCCCATTTCACATTACAAATTTCACCACTACGTTATTCGGCCCATACCGCAAAAGGAGGTGTACAATCACCCATAAATATTCCCAAAGAAAGCCTGTATCACATAAAGAATTTCACCACTAAGTAGTCTGGTCCATACCCCCAAAAGAGGTGTACAATCACCCATACATTTTCAGAAAAAAAGCCAGTGTCACATAAAGAATTTCACCAATAAGTAATTCGTTCCATACCACAAAAGGAGTTGTACAATCACCCATAAATTTACCCAAAGAAAGCCTGTATCACATAAAGAATTTCACCACTAAGTAGTGTGGTCCATACCGCAAAAGGAGTTGTACAATCACCCATACATTTTCCCAAAGAAAGCCTGTAGCACATAAAGAATTTTACCACTAAGTAGTTCGCTCCATACCGCAAATGGAGGTGTACAATCACGCATACATTTTCCGGAAAAAAAAGCCAGTGTCACATAAAAAATTTCACCAATAAGTAATTCGGTCCATAGTGCAAAAGGAGGTGTACAATCACCCATACATTTTTCCCTAAAAAAGCCTGTGTCACATGAAAAACTTCACCAGAAAAAGGGCTTTACCACATATAACTGCACCACTGAGTTTCAACTTTTACACTACACAAGGCTTTTCAACATATAAGTGCAACGTTGAACAAGGAATATATTTTTCTTTTGCTAACGGAGTCCTTTTGTTATGGCTTTGCACAGGGAGCACACAGCAGTTTCAACAGAGGCAGGGCAACACTCTCCAAAGCCTGCAACAGTTTCATGACACCCCGCCAGCACCCTCACCCTGATGCGCGGCCTACTGTCAGAAGGAGGAAACATTTTGGAAGATAGTGAAGGAGTACATAGAAGACCTTGTCAGCGTCCTCAATGATCCCTCAGTGCTTTACAACTACTGGGTGTTCAAGCTGGACACATGGCATGAACTGGCACTCTACGCATTGGAGGTGCCCTGCCGCCAGCGTTTTGTCTGAGCGGGTATTTAGTGCTGCTAGTGGCATTATAACAGTTAAGCATATCCGCCTGTCAACTGAAAATGCTGACAGGTTCACTCTTATAAAAATGAACAAGACCTGGATTGACCATGACTTCTTGACTCCACCAGAGGAAAACTGATGAACATAAGGGCACTGTGTTGTTTAAAAAATGTACTGAATACAGTGTATTCCCATGCCATGCACCTTCACATATATTGTTTTACAGGGTTAGCTCAGCTGCAGGCCCTCCATATCATTTTTTTGAGGGTCAGCTCATCAGCAGGCCCTCACCTACAATGTTTTAGAGGGTCAGCTCAGCTGCAGGCCCTTGCATATAATTTTTTAGAGGGTCAGCTCACCAGCAGGCCCCCACCTAAAATGTTTTACAGGGTCAGCTCACCAGCAGGCCCTCGTATATAATGTTTTACAGGGTCAGCTCACCAGCAGGCCTGCATCTAAAATCTTTTACAGGGTCTGCTCACCAGCAGGCCTGCATCTAAAATCTTTTACAGGGTCCACTCACTAGCAGGCCCTCGCATATGTTTTTCAGGGTCAGCTCACCAGCAGGCCCTCGCTTATAATGTTTTACAGGGTCAGCTCACCAGCAGGCCCGCACCTAAAATCTTTTACAGTGTCAGCTCACCAGCAAGCCCATGCATATAATGTTTTACAGGGTCAGCTCACCAGCAGGACCACACCTAAAATCTTTTACATGGTCAGCTCACCAGCAGGCCCTCACCTATAGTCTTTTACAGGGTCAGCTCACCTGCAGGTCCTCACATATAATTTTTTAGAGGGTCAGCTCACCAGCAGGCCCTCACCCACAAATCCAGTCTCACTATCCAAAAGTCTGTTCAACTTAACTAGTTATCACGGAGGAGTCTCGTTCGTTTTTCAGAATTAACCAGACAAATCGCTCTACCAACTAAGAACGTCCATGCACCACCACCCACAGAATCAAGAAAGAGCTATCAATCTGTCAATCCTTTCCGTGTCCGGGCCGGGTGAGGTTTCCTGTGTTGAGTAAAATTAGCTGCAGGCTCCACTCAATTCTTGGTGGTGCCCTTCTGTCAATTCCTTTAAGTTTCAGCTTTGCAACCATACTCCCCCCGGAACCCAAAGACTTTGGTTTCCCAGTAGCTGCTCAGCGAGTCATGGAAATAACGCAGCTGGATCACCGGTCGTCATCGTTTATGGTTGGAACTACGATGGTATCTGATCGCCTTCAAACCTCCGACTTTCGTTTTTGATTAATGAAAACATTCTTGGCAAATGCTTTCGCTTTGGTTCATCTTGCGCCGGTCCAAGAATTTCATCTCTAGCGGCGCAATATGGATTCCCCCAGCTGTCCCTCTTAATCATGGCCCCAGTTCCGATAGCCAACAAAGTAGAACCAGAGTCCTATTTCATTATTCCTAGCTGAAGTATTCAGACGACCCGGCCTGCTTTGAACACTGTAAATTTTTTCAATGGTCAGCTAAGCAGCAGGCACTCTCCCATAATTTTTTAAATGGTCAGCTCAGCAGCAGGCCCTCAACCATAATGTTTTAGAGGGTCAGATCAGCAGCAGGCCCTCACATATAATTTTTTTGAGGGTAAGATCACCTGCAGGCCCTCGCATATAATTTTTTGAGGGTCAGCTCACCAGCAGGCCCTCACCTACAGTCTTTTAGAGAGTCAGCTCACCAGCAGGCCCTCACCTATAATCTTTTAGAGGGTCAGCTCACCTGCAGGCCCTCACCTCATTATACCTAATAGGTAATTTTCAGGCATGCTGCCTTGTTTGGAAGTTGTAGTCGTAGCGGTTTCTCAGGCTCCCTCTCCAGAATCAAACACTGATTCCCCGTTACCCGTGGTCACCTTGGTTTGCGCTGAAAATAACATCGACAGTAATAGGGCAGACATCCGAATGGATCGTTGCCGTCAGGGGGACATGCGATCGGGCCCAGGTTATCTAGAGTCGCCAAAGCGGCAGCAGGCCCTTGCCCATAATGTTTTAAATGGTCAAATCAGCAGGCCCTTGCTCCAAATGTTTTTGAGGGTCACCAGCAGACCATCAATCATA